>NW_009209016.1:20765-45159 GCF_000690835.1 Fulmarus glacialis
GGGTAATGGCTTTAAACTGAAAGAGGGTAGATTTAGATTAGATATAAGGAAGAAATTCTTCCCTATGAGGGTGGTGAGGCACTGGAACAGGTTGCCCAGAGAAGTTGTGGATGCCCCAACCCTGGAAGTGTTCAAGACCAGGTTGGATGGGGCTTTGAGCAACCTGGTCTAACAGAAGGTGTCCCTGCCCATGGCAGGGGGGTTGGAACTAGATGATCTTTAAGGCCCCTTCCAACCCAAACCGTTCTATGATTCTATGATTCCCTTAAAATCACAATTCTTCTAAACAATGCTGCTGTGTTTAATATGTTCACACTAAGCGGTTTTCTTGGGGCATGTGTGTGCACATGCAAGTTTGGTGGCCTTTTTTAGTATGGTTGTGCTCAACGTTACAGCAAATAGCACAGTTCAAAAGTGACTGAAAAGCCCAGTCTGCAATTTCTCTCTGCAGTGGCTGAACAGGGGTTTTTCATTTCATACATCATTTACAACTTGCTGCAGTGATTCTACAAAGTCAGTACACATCCTCCAGACAAAGCAAAGAGCAGAAGTAAATAGATTTTTTTTTTTTAAGATCGTTGTTGTCATCATTATGCATGTTTGGCACCAATTTCATTTTACCGTATCTCGCCAAATTTCCCAAAGCACTGTTTGGTGCCTGGATATAGAATTCAGCTGATTTAATTTCTAAAGTCAGTCTTGTAATTGCATCTTTTCCCATCGCCTGTGTACGTACTGTCAGCCTGCCCTGAAGGGCCGGGGGAGGCTGGCAGGTCCATCTGTCCGAAGCCACTTGTCTCCCACCTCAGACGTGCATGGCAAACCTGCTTCTTTCTAATGTGCCTTCCCTCCCCTCCAGTTTTAGGTTGACCATCTCCTCCCCTTCCTTGGAGGGATGCTGGTTCCTGCCTTCTCCGCCTTTTTGCATAGGATGCTGCAAGGTACTAGAGCCATTAACAATTTTACAGGTTTTATTTTACTGACTTTGGAGGCAGGGAGAAAACTGGAGAAAATTCCTGGGTTTACTTGTGATGAAATTTTCTTCAAAAGCTGTTCATCCTTCTAAAACCCCACTTGAGATTTGTTTAGCAGCTGTGTCTCTTTGTAGGGAGCTTTCAGCAAGCTCTGTCTTAAAGCACCTAAAATAGACACTGCAATATTTTGCTTCCATTAATTTGTATGTTGGAATAACAGAACTTGAAGGCTATCTATATTTGGAGCTTTGGTTTAGGAGTTTTCAATAATTATGAAGGTACATTGCTTGGCAATCCATCTTAACCTTTGATTTGCAAAATGAGTCTGGATGTTTTAAAAGATGAGTTGTCTCTTAAGATTTTCTCTTGATAGTGGCAAGAGAAAGAAGCAGTGTCCATCTCTTGGTGTCTCAGAACCGCTTTTGCTCAATGGAGACTGAAGGAAAAATAATACTGTATACAGTTTTGATAATTTTACAATTTAAAGTATTCCCATCCTGTTTGCTGTTGCAGCCCTGTGCTCCTCCGCGTGTCCCCCTGGCTCATGGCTGGTTTTTTCCCTGCTCCCGGGAGTGCCTTTGGTTTCTTCTTTCTTGTTATTGGGGAGATCAGAGTCCGTGAGTTCTCAGATGAAACAGCATTATTATTATTAAGATCTACTCTGACTCCATTCAACACATCTACATACTCTGTACTGTCAAATTATACAGATTTTAATAAGTTGGCCAGTTTTCAGCATTTGCTTCATCAGATTTAATTGAACTTTAAGTTCAGTCATTTAAGACTTGATCATTACTTTCAGGGCATGTTAAAGTGGATAGTAATTATATCTATATAGTATAATATAAGAATCCTGATGGGTTTTTAAGACATTTTCCCAGTTTCTCCACTTTAATTAAAGAATTGCTTTAAAACTATCTAAGAGGCTATTATTTTTGAACCGTGATTTAGTATTTTGACCCTTCTTTGTGCAAGCAATAAATTATTTGGAAGGCAAACATTTGCAGGTAAGCGAGGAAGTGAAGCAGGTGAATCACTGTTCAGAAATGGAGGAGAAATTAAAAGAATTGTGAACTGATTGCAGTGAAATTGCCTGCCTGATTGCCTTTCATCTGTGTGGTTGAGAACTGTAATAAAACTGGGAATACAGCAAAGATTAATGGTTTTGCAATGTTAGCTTTCTTGTAAAAGTGGATGAGTCCTTGGACAGACAGACTTATTCATGTTTTCATCTGAGGAGAACTTCACTGAAAGGAATCTACCAAAGGGATAGAAATTAATAAAGCTGTAACATAGCCAATACTGTAAGCTTGATAAAACGAAGGCCAAGTCTGGTCTGAGTCTAGCTGTGGCTGCGGCACGTAGGGAGGTACCAAAACTGCTGCCAGCCGCGCTGGTTTAGCTTGATGCTTGTAGGTAGGGGTCTTGCTCTATGTTATCTTGAACCCATCCTTGCAGACTGACATGGGTTTGCCACCAGCAAACTTCCACTAGCTCTATCCAGGAATGTGCTGGGGTCCCATTTTCTACTAGACGCTTAGAAAACTACTGGGATGTGGCAATGTCTGCCTTGCGGGACTGGGCTGCGTGCTGTCCCACTGCGTCCTGGCCTTGTCTTACCCGGGGAGGTAAGGATGGGTATATAGGGACATACACCACAATGGTCAGTAGGATTTGACCATGTTATTTTCCTATTTTTCTGTCTTCACAACGATTGTTCAAATTAATCTGAAGCCCAAATGATTTGCAAATTTGCAAATTTGGGTGAGGTTTGGAACAATTTAGAGAAGGAGAACAGAGCAAATAAATCAAAAGATTGCAGTATCTCAGTGTTTCCATGTTCTTTCAACCCTGGCGGCACTCAATAGACTGCATTAAAACTAGGATGACGGTGATGGTATTGTAGACTGTGTTATTTATTCACAGGCTAGCAAACCCAGGCTTATTTATTCAGTTCATGGGCCATTAATTCATGATCATTTCAAGAATACAACCAGAATTAGCATTAAAGTGAATTTTGCAGCCTGTGTAAGAAAATACATTCATTGCTAAAGTTTAATAGGTTTCCTAGTGAACAAATAAATTTCTGCTGCTAATTAAACATTATATGCAGAATTTTAAGAATAGATCCACACTGATTCTAATGCTAGAGTAAGGGTTTAAAAATAATACATTTTCAACAAAATCCTATACTTTTATTTAATATCAAATCAGAGTATAGAAATAGTGGAAGCACTAAAAGTTGTGATAATATTTCTTAAGTGTTGTCAAAACTTGGGCAATTTTGAAATAGACTTCACTCATACATGTTGGCCTGTGAGATCCAGGGGATATGTGAGTAGCAGACAGTGCATTAGCTGCAAAAATGTGTGGTTTTTAAATCAACTATCTTTTTCTTCAGAAAACAAAACAAAAAAGTCTGCATGTTCAGATTTGTATCCCCTTTTTGTATCTCAGGAATCGATGAATCCCTCGGAACTGGGAGAATTTGTCCAATGTAGTTATTTCCCTTCATTTGTAAAAGCTAATCTGGAGAAAATTCAATGACCATAAAACTTTTTCAAAGCTTTCTTAGGAAAAAAGGGGATTTTACAAGTTTGTTTGGGAGGCTCTCTGTATGATAAGATGTATTTTATTCATCTTCCATCTGGATTAGAAATGCAGATGTTAAAGTGTTTGGATCCATTTTAACAAACCCAAGAATTGAGAAGCACACTGAATAAAGGATGTGTAGAATATTAGTAGATTACATCATCTTTCCATTTCATTGCCTTGAAAAGAAGGACCTGTTTTCCTTTATTTCCTAGTCTTCTGTTCTACTCTTTACATACAATAAGTAGAAATCTTACCTTGCCTTTAGGCTTGACCATTTTGGTTCCTGGAACATTACTGGTCGTCAGAATGGTTTTAGGCTTTTTAGCTTCATTTGGTCTTAAAATTGTTACGTAATATCTCGGTTTTGGGGGAAATTATGGAACGGACATATGGCCCTCCTGCTGGGATGAATGACACACACTAGGAATACTTCAGGAAATTAAAGAAAACAGAGTATTTATTTCTGGTTTTAATCTGCACAAATTTATCGTGATGTTATCTTTGGGGAACTGGTGTTTTGTCAACCTAAGTGATAAAACAGACAAGAGGAAAAAAATTACTTTTTATTTTGTACTGAATACCTTCACTATGTCTCCTTATATTAATTATTTTAAAGTATGTGATAAATAGACTAAGAACCGCGACTCGTTATCAGTTTTTCATGGATAACTCAACTACTTTGAAAAAGTCCAAATATCTTTTGTCTGTATCACATCTCAAAAAGCAGAATGGAGCCATGAGTTTCTTGTGACCAATGACAGCATTTGCTATTAACTATATTTAAGACTAGCAGCCCGCAAAATTTTGGGATTAGCTTCCATAAGGTTATAGAACTGTTGAAGGGGGCATCTTAATAAGTGTATCGCTACGGGTCTGGAAAACAACGTGATGCAGAGCTTGCTAACGTGTTTGAGTGGATGATCCCTAGAGCATTTAAATAGGCATTTATGAGCAAAGAGAATCAGGAGAAATAAATGATGCAGCTTTTCCAGTAGTGCTCATTTGCAGTAAGTGTGCCTTGGCACTGGCATGAAAAAACTGATACGTTATAACGCAAAGTATCAGAAACACTAAAGAAAATGGGCTGCGTTGGGAACTTATCACCCATTTGTACACTGGCTGTTTGAGATATAATTTACATGTCCTGCTCTCTGCATTGATTTGTTAAGAGGAAAGTTGTAATCACGAAGACCCCACAGTTCCTGTTCACTGAAAAGAAAATTAATCAAGTAAAATCTTGATTGCTTAAGTGAGTAACAGCTTTTCTTAACATCTGAAACAATGAAGAATACAGGTTTTGAACTGTTTTACTGTTTTAAATTAATAACTTCATATCTGCTTAAAAAGATAACACTGTCCTGAATAAAGCATGACTTTCTAGCTTTCTATAATGACTCTTTTTCAGATTATATTAGAGAGCCATAGAATATGAGATGAACCTTAATTAATATTCTTTCAATTACAATATATTTCACTGTCATATTCTTCTAATATTCATGAACGAGTGAGGAGCTGGTTATAAATCTAATGACTAGGAAACTAAAAGAATATGAGAGTGCAACTCAATCTCCTCCTAGAGAAGACACATATTTAATTCCTACCTTCCATGTATTATTCAAATCTTTGCTTTTAAAAGTATAGACAGTAATCCAAATTCTGCCATGACTTATACGCAGAAAACACATAACTATTAAAATTTCATTGAAAGTTCATTTCAGTTTTTTTCAAGTTTCTTGCCAGGAAACGTAGCCTTGTATGGATTACTTTCTGGGACAGTATACAGCTTGTTTTGGCCATTTCTTTTCGAAGTTGCTGTAATGACTGTGTGTTATAGCAGCTTTAGTGATGGCATTTTTTAAGCTCTTTTAGAACCAGAGCTTAGGTTGCTAACATTGCCAGCGGCAGGAGCAGGAGAGCTGGTGGTATCGGGCTGTGGTGTGTGCTGTCAGATAATGCTTGTTTAAATTGAAAAAAGAAGTCGTAAAAGCAATAGAAGTAGTTTTTACCCAGCACGTTGGAAGGGATCAGTGCCACGCGCTCTCCCTTTTGAGGTGTACTCCTGATAATTTAGTTTGTGTCTGTGTAACCTGTTGACCTCCACTCATGATGCTTTACCCACCGTCTCTGTTTGACCCTGCTCTGAGTAGCTTGCAGCAGATTATGGTGGAACCTGGAACAGGTCATGCTTGATTCTGAAGTAAGAGATGGATTACTGGGTTTGAGACAGTCCAAGAAAGCTTTGCTTTAGACCGTGGACAGGGTAAAATAAAAAAAAATTTCTCAGACATTGCCACGGTGACTTAGCAAGACATGAATTTGATTTTTACTATTTTTTTCCCCTACCCAAGGCCAGGTGCATTTAGTCAATGTAGCTGGCTCCATCAAGCCCATATTCAGGATACTGACCTCAGACCACGCGGGGTGGCCTTTGGGTGGCTCCTCGCCGCTGTCACTGCCAGCCCCCAGCGGGTGCAATGCTTCTTTGGGGATAACCCATTTCCCTGGAAAGGCTGCGCACACATAAGCATGTTTTCATGCATTTGAGATAAAAAGCACATTTAATAAAAGCTGGCAAGGCAAAAACCAATATATACAGTTTTTGTAATTAGAAAGCAGCTTTCCTTTGCTATGGTTTGTTTAAGGTATAAGATAGGACAGTGCAGTCATAAAAAAGGATGACTTTGGAAAATCAGCTGCATTGTGAGTAAAAAATAATCTTTCTTAACAATAAACAAATCAAAAATCATGTCCACAGTTCCTGTAGTTTAGAAATAACAGCTGACAAAGGAAATAAAATCTTGATAGTAACATATAAGTGTGAAAGAAACTATTTTTCAGTTGACCTACTCTAAAAGTCATTAACTAGCAATGTGCTGACAACACAGGAAAAATAACCTCACAGAGACTTTTATTAGTTTTCCTACCGAGCTTCAAGTAACGTCAGAGTCAGTTTAGGAATTTAATGCAACAATTATATAGCTTATCCTTAATTATTTCATATTGCATTATTGGGGTGGGTTTTGTTGACTAGTTCACAAAACGTAAAACTCACTGTTCATTTCAAACATTAAGTGCCAATTACTGTCATAATGAAAATTGATCCTACTTATAATTTAAGAACAAACCAATTACCATGTTTTTGAGATAACAGGATTTTTAATATTATTAGTAGACACTATAGTCTAAATCCTTTCCTCACTTCCAGATTTACTTAAATAGTCTATTCTTAGAACTACCACATGCAAAAATCTACTTTCTCAGCACAGATTGCCTGACCCCGTGATTGAATCAGCACCATCTACCATTGCCTGGATTGGCAAGCGGCAGTCGATACCTGCTCCAAGTGGACAGCGATGCTCTTTGATGGAGCCGAAGTGATGGGACAAAGTGGAAGCTGATTCATTAGAGAGATAAATAGATAAATAGATAACCTTTTAGTTGGCGCATTTTATCTATGTCTATATATGAGGAGGACAACGAATAGTAAAAACCACTGCCTTTATTTGCAGTGTTTTGGGACAACCCCGTAATGACTGGAGTGTGGGTGAGTGACGCTACATCATCTCAAGATGATACAAACACGACGGGCGATTCCCTTCCCTTTGGCCACTTTGTAATAACGCTAGCTGTGCTTCACCAAGAATAAATCATATTTTTTATCAAGAAGGGAATATTTTTCAGCAAAGGAAACACTGAACTCCTGAAATCAATTTTATGTAGTTTTGTTTTTAATGAAAGTGTCTCTAGCCCTTTTTCAGGATTAAAGTACACTTGTACTTGAGCACTCGGGGGCTCCGACCTTCAACATCCAGCGTGTTGCATCTTTCATAAGTCAGCGATGATGGGGTTTGAGTAAAATTCTCATATTACTTATTACTATTTCAAGCATTCCATTTATTAAAGGACACAATCATTAATTCTGGCACCCTCCCTACCCCTTCCAAAGAAAGACAACGTTAAATTTGATAAGATCTAAGTCCAAGATGCGACTAGACAATAATAGAAGATCTTATCTAGGCTCCCTTACCCACGAAAGGTTGGACCAGATGATCTTTTGAGGTGTCTTCCAAGCCGGGCTGTTCGGTGATTCTGTGAAGATCACAGTGTGTCCAGACGTTTCTGGTGCCTCAGTTGTCTGCCCAGAGCTGTTCTTAAAAGGCTTTCTGAACAAAAAAAGCAGCCAAACATAAACACACAAGGAGTACTCAAGTAAACAAAGTGCTCAAATATTTTTAAAACCATGCCGGGGTTTAAAAGTGCCTGCCGCAGAGGCAGACTGGTTGTAAGAAAGGAAACAATCCCGTGAAACTCAGCAGTCTCTGCAGCCAAATCCCCCGGGTGACGCTCCCGCAGAGGACGGTGGTGCTGCAGGCTGCGCCAAGGGATGCGTGTGGGAGCGAGGGTCCGAGGCCATGCTGCCCAAAAAAGTTCCCTCCCCTTTTTTTGCTTGCTCATTCCAGCTTTAAAAAGGAGAAAAAAGTACATTTGGACATGGGAAATAATACCTGATCCAGCTCAGGTCCGCTTTCTGTGCTGCTTGACCTCATAGCGACGGTTCCCGGGAGAGCCTCCTCAAACGCGAGGGAATCCAGGATTCGGCAGATTTACCCCATTTTGGGCTCTCGGCGCTTGGCTGACAGGTGGGAGCGCGGAGCTGCTGCGGCTGCACTCCCAGGAGGGAGGCACACGGCAGGCTCTCTGCAGCCCCCGTGCATTCCAAATGTGTTTCCCCCTCAGTTTGCAATAAGCCAGATTTCCTGATTTTAATTTTTTATTTTATTTTTGAAAAAGCTTATTTTTCCGACTCAGAGGGATGAGCCAAAAAATAACTCCTCCAGAGGAATGAGCCCAAATATCTCTCTTCTGTAGTGAATTCTTCTACTGTTATAACTTGTGCTGCAATAAGCATTGTGTTAGGATTTATCATTATTGTTAAAGAATATGGTTAAGATGATTATGCCAGGTAATATAAAGCAGTTAGCAATAAAAAGTGTTACTCAAATATAATACTTTTAAAAATTTTATAACATTTTTTAAAACTATAATTTAAAATATATGTTTACAGTGATCCTATTTCTTTCATTTAAAGATAAAAAAGGGTTTTAAAATGTTATGTTTATTCCAGATGTCCTCCCCCTGCCAAAAAAAAAAAAAAAGACAGTGATTTGACTCTTTTCATGTCGAGGTTCACTGACTTGGAGGCGATCTTTGAGCTTTTACTGAAGATATGATCATTTACTCACTACAAAGCTAACTGATTTAACTGTTACACATTCCCTACAACTTTTATTATCTACAAAGCTGGGCATTCAGTGAATAAAGGCACGTCGGCAAAGGTAGACCTTTTTGCTAGAGACAGTTCTTTAATTTGTTTTAATAAGTGAAAGTCGCCACTGATTGCACCATACGTTACAAGGATGTCAGTGATGATATAATGCCCTACCTGCAGTAAATTGTAAATTAAACCTCTGAAATCCACTGGCTCCCTGTGACACAGATGCCGGTGTTTTGTAATTGCAGTACAAATTGCTTTCCAAGGAGATCGTGTTAAGCTTTTGATTTCTTCCGTGACATTCCTGAAGAGGTGAAGTATTTTATACTTATCATTAAAACCCAGCGATCTATACAAATCGCTTCCCAATGTGGCACTGACCCTGTTACTCCAAGACAGATAACCAGCGCATCCCGGATGAGCTTCAGCTTGCATCTGGGTGACAGATAAGAAATTTCGTTGGACAGGTTTCCGCTGTGATAGACAGAAGTAATATCTCCGGCAGCAGGAGTACTCTGCCACTTCAGTCTCTATAAAGTTAACACTTTTGGAGTAAACAGTTTTTATGCAAAAGGAGATTTATGGAACATCTCGGGAAATACTCCACCGCCCGTGCTCCCCTATGGAGTTAACCTCTCAGCTGCAGGCAGAAAGCCTCCGCAGATTAGCGGTGGCTTAAACACTGACCCAGAAACCTAGATGTGACCTGGAATTGTTTGGCTGAACTTTTAGGGAGGCAAGCTGATTAATTCAAAATCAGAGTTTTCATAGGGAAAGTTCTGTGTTGGTAAAATTGTCCACCTGTATTCGGCAGAGGAAGGGAGAGAGGGGAGGGCAGCTCCCACAGCTCCCGGGGAAAAGCTGCCCTTCAGCATCACTTATCTGGAAAGTTAAGAGTGAAAACTGTTCTGATCAGCCCAGACTTTTTTTTTTTTTTCATTTCTTCTTTGAGATATGGAAGTGGAAAACAGTGAAATAAAGACAATAAGCAACATGGGAAAATGCAATCCATCTCGACGCTCGTATGGTGCTTTCCATCTTTTATACCCAGAGTTGCACTCTAAATACAGAGAAGCCAAAGCCAGGCAAGAGGTTTGAGCTGCCAAGCACATCCCTTCCTGATGCCTTCCTTGTTGTGTGTGTTCAGCTGGAGGCAGAAGATATTTTGGGTTCTCGGGGTATTTTTGAGGGTTGGTGGCAGTATTTCCCATGGTACGCAGGTAACTCCTGGGCGTTCAGTAGGCGTTGGTATTTTCACCTGGAAAATAAGCCAAGTGTAATAAAAATGAAATGTTGAGCCCTCCTTCTCTTTACACAGTGGCTAGTATATTAATGTTCAAATGTGAAGGTAGCGCAGGTAGGGAATATAAATTTAGGACTGAAGGGTCAAAACCTTAAAAGTGAATTCAAGACTTTATAATTAATGAAAGCATTAATCTGGCATGTTGTCACTCCTTTTGAAGTTAAAGCAATTTAAGACCTTGTGTTCTCACGGGGAAACACATCCCCCAGAGAGGACAACCCTTTAGGAGCTAGAAAAATAACCTGTGGATTTCAGCTTTCGAGACACATCAGGATGTTTGTGAATCTCCTCTGGGCAGTGAAATCATTTCTAGTTTTGTCTTGCAAAAAGTATTTTATGCCCATGTCATCAGGAGAGGTTTTAGAAAAATAACAAGGAGTGAGAATTCAAGCCCCCCTGACTCGGGTCAGTTTTTAGGGCTACCCGAAGGGAAGGTCCCTGTGCACCAGGGACGCAGGAGGAACAGTTCAGAAAAATACCTCTTTGTATTTGCATCCTAGTTCATAGGTACATAAGAAAGCTCCTGCATAGCCATGATGTTTCCTCATGTGATCAAATTTTAGCAAAAATTTCTTAGTTGTTAAAGAAGGTAGTTACTGTGGTTTCCTCCTTTTTATAAAGTGTAGCTTTTGAACTTTTGGTACTTAATCTTTTTTGTTGTCAGGAGTGCGGTTGTTCTTATATAATGAGGTAGAGCAAAATGGCAGAAACTGCCTGTACTAATAATAATGATATTTGTTCTGTCCCACTCTGCATGTAAAACAACTGCACAATTAAATGCAATATAGGCAGGAAGCAGAACTGGCTTTGCAGTTGATCTAGTTATAAACTAACATGCTCTTCCCTTTAGAAAACACAAGCTATCTGCTATGGGTAAAATGTTTTGTTTTTTCTTTTTCTGTGACAGGCGTAAGAGGAGACTTGAGCACAGACACTGTTAGGAAACTTGTCTGTGGACAACGTGTCAGTGCTGATGACCAACGCCATTACACCAAAATAACATTGCACTGCAGTCTGCAGAGTGATGAAGAGTTTGAAATCAGTGCTTAGATGACACTGCAGATCATGTTGATATCAGGGCATAAATTCAGGTCAGTACTATTGGATTTACTGCTGAAATATCTCACCCCATTATAGAGCACCTAAAGTTTCTTTCATAAGGATGCAACAACTGACTGAGAAATGTTGTTTTAAGATGGGCACTTCTTCCCCTCCCGCTAAGAGATAAATTCCTGTCAAATGCTTTCCACACTCAGAAACGCTTTCTGTACTCAGGAGCTTTGAAAAAGATCAGGTATTACTGCAAGGATGAAATTCGGGAAGGGTGACCAAGACAAGACATGCCAGCGGCACAGACTGCCAGTGCACCGGCCAGGCAGGGCCAGAGACCCAGGGGCAGGGAGCTCGACCTTGAGTAAAGTGTAATTAGAACTAGTAGGGGAATTAAGAGAGAGAGAGAGAGGGCTCATTTCTTTACTGTTTATACTATCTTTATTACAACCTTAGTGGTAACGTGGAGTTTGTAGGGAAGGGAGGGTATGTATCTCCAAAGTCACGTAAAGAGGAGTTTTGATGGGAAAGCTGTGTTAGACTAGGAGTTGCTCTCGCAGCAGCAGCCATATGATTTTCTCTGAACTAAAAAGAGACAAGCAGGGTTTTGGCATTTGAACACCAGACATCTAACGTTGTGATTTCTTAGCTGTGGCCACCAACCTCCTTACAACGGAAGGTACAAACCCTGTCTTTCACCACATGCGTTAGGACTACATGCTGCATGCAGTAAAGATGATGGAAAAATATAAACAGTGTAATTTACTCATTAACAAGTTCAGGAACCAACGGGCACAGGTTTTTTGCATTCACGTCTGTGAGGGCTGAAAGCCCCCTCTGCCTGCTCCCCGGGGAGGAGCTCGGCGCAGGAGGGTGCGGGTTCCATCAGGCCCTTTCCTCGCGTCCCGGGGCTGGCTGAGAAACGGCTTCTTACTGTCCCTCAGAAATGATCTTAGGAACAAAATAAATCAAACAAGATTTGCTTTCCCTTCCTGTGCCTCCTGAAGTACTTTTCCTATCTTTCCAAACTCACCTCCTAATGTTATTGTTCTGATGAAAGGGGGAAAAGGGAACAGAGAGAAAGTCTCTTGTTGAGAGCAAACAGCTTGTATGAAGAGCGTGGGAAATCCAACACTCCCCTCCCCGGCTCCTCTAAAAAAGAAAAGCAAGCAATGCATCTTCTGAAATGACAATCCTAAGCACTTTCCCCCAACAGAGACAAAATAACAGAGTTGGATGTGTATTATCTAAGGCGGGGAGGATCTGTGCAGCAGGATTTTGACTGCCCCGCTTCGCCCGTCTCCCACAAGCGGTGGTGTTTGACTGGCATTGTGCAAGCAGAGAGCTCTAGACACAATGGCTTAACACACAAACAAGTAAGATATCATTTCCCTATATAAATAAAATTAGAGTAATGAATTACTCATGTTCTATGTTAAAGTATTTTTATGAATTCAAAAGATATGAAAGTATATAATATGTCTCTCTGAAGACTTTTTAGAATATTTATGAAAACAATTCATAAAATTAAATCCCATTAGTTCTAGATTAGCACTTGACATTTGTCAGACTAATAACTTTTCTTAGCTAGAGGGGACACCCTGACTTTCAATAATGCTTAATGGGCTTTCTTCCCAATATCTATTTGGCAGTGTTATTCTTATTCTTACTTATACAAATGGCACTGATCTGACAGGATTGCATTTTTATCTAGGATGCAATCTTTAATCTGTCCTTTTCTGCCAGCTATGTATATGCACACATACGGTTGGCATATCCAGCTAAACCACTTCTCATATTTTTTGCGTGCTTAACAATCAGCTTAAACATGACAATTCACACCCATTAATAACAGCTAAATCATATATTTTTATGTCAATGCTGACAAAGTTGTTTATATGGTTACCTGCATGTTTGGTGGGAAGATTGTCTTGGTTTGATTAATACATCACAAATGTTTATGAACCGTGTCTGCTGGGCTGTCATACTCTATACCAAAGACAATTTTTATAGAGGTTTCTTAAGATACATATCTTACTTCCCTGGGCAAACAAAATTCAGGAAGTAATAACAACTACATCAAACAGGTATGTTTTCCCACCTGATTTAAATATTGTAATAGAGTGAGTTTCACACTTTGCAGATAGATAGAAAAACCTTTGATGTCTGTGAGTGTAAGATCAGTCCAATATATTCTTTAAAATTACACCAAGTCATCTTAGATAGCTGAAATGAGAATTTGAGAAAGGTATCCTTACCAAAGCCTGTGTTTCTACCCTGCAGGTTCCTGGTTGCACAGTACCTAATGATTAGGAAGGCACAGCTAATAAGAATGTCCTTATTAGACACCTAAATCCTGTTATCTTAATTACTACAAGGTGTCTCCCTTACTATAATCTCCTCCTTTACCTTCAGTCTCCTACCTAATCATCTAGGCTAAATCTACAGACAGAAAGCACCGCCATCATACATGACATGCATATTTTCATAAATTATCATTGATAGAAAATGGAATTATATTATTTACCTTGTCTTCCAGCTCTGTCTGCATGGTCATTGAAGAAATGCATGTTTTCACCTGGGAGCTCACTATTTATCTGTGTGATTGTGCTGACTTTGGCCACGAAGGTAAGAAAACGCATCTGAGTTCCACCAAAAGGGCTGGAAAGCATAAAGGTGGACTAGCAGTAAGCAACAGCTCACACTCAAGGCAGTAAAAGATGTGCGTCTGTGTACATGCTCCGCTATGAGCACTTTGTCCTCTGGCTTAAAATCAGCTCTAAAATCCAGAACCGAATGCTTTCCCAGGGAGAAAGGTGTCTGCCTGATGCCTTGGCTGCATTTCCCTCCAGGTAACAGGGAAGGGAATCACGTCTGAAGTCTCTGATCTACCAAACGCGCAAGTTGTGTTCATTTCAGGACCTAACCAGAGTAGGTATGTGCTAAATGTTGATGAATTTGTAGCACATAAATAAATATTAAACTAACGTGGCATGAGTTATCTTTAAAATAAGGCAATTCACTCTGAACGCGGTCTGCTGAATCTTTCCCATAGCTCTTCAAAACCATTTGAACTTGAACTTCGAAACTCCTTCTGTGGCCTTAAAACATTTTCATTTCAGCAAAATACAGGCTTAGTTAGCAACAAAACGTCAGGGTAAGAATTTGTGTAAATCCTGGAGATCCCGTGTGACCTCTTTGGGTGTGAATGGGGTGTCAGAGATCCCTGCTGCCAGAGCTGCTCACAGTCAGTACAAGAAATTGGTCACAGCATCAGGCATTTCTGTTAGAAATGTGTGTTTATTACAGAGAACATAAGAGTCTTATTTTTCTTGAAGAATCAAAAAAGAAATAGTGTCTTATCTCCCACTTCTGTAGGCTCCTTTGGGTCAAGGCTGAGCTCAAAAGCTCTTTTGTGGATTCCGGTATTCTTCTCTCTCTTTTTTTTTTTTTTTTTTTTTTTTTTTTTGTCTCCAACTTCAAAACTAGCAGCTTGCACATGTGTTTCCTACATGCCTTTTTCGGGGGGGTTGGGGGGTGGAAATATATTTGTCTTTAGACTGGAAAATATGATTAGCACCACTATCTTGCTCCATAACGGAACATAATGAAGTAAGCCAACTAATTTAAAGGTAAGACGGTGTTAACCCCAGTGAGTATGAAGTTCTTCAGAAGGTTAGAAAAAAGGCTACAAAAGAACAAAAAGGATAAATTGTTGTAGATAAATTGAAATGAAAATGATCAGCTTTTATGCAAAATAATCATTGTATACATCATAAATGTTTTCTTTTTTATATAGTACCTAGCACCAAAAATCCACAGCTACCTATAAGAACATTTTAAAGGCTATTAAAACTCATGGCTATGATATACACTCTTAAGTGTAAAAAAAATACAGGAATCATTTATAGTGCTTATTACCATATCTGGAATAATCCTTTAAGGTCTCTGTCAGGTATTTCTTCTTCTTTGGGTTGCTTTTATCGGAAAACAGTGTTCCCTGGAGGCTTTTGTGAGAAAATGAGCTGGGGGTCTTATTAAACAGGGAGGTACTTGATGAGTTTAGGTGCCTTCAGCTGGGGCAGAAGTTGCGTGAGATGGGTCTGTGTGCTTCACCTGCATGTCCATCCTCCTGCTTGGGGAGGTGCTGCCGTGTCCCGGCTCTGCAAAACATGAGGAGCGTCTATAGTGGAACGTACAGAGGATGAAATAAGTAGGATGATCTGTAGCATATTCACCAATTTCCCATCAGACTGTGGGACGTTAATGGAGCGCATCTCACCCGCCGTTTCTCTGGGCAGCACGAGTTAATGACTGTTTAGCAGGGTAGCAGCTCAGGCTTCAAGTGCAAACACTGCCTAACGAGGTGATCTGGTGAGAAATCGCACAGGAGCTCCCATTAAGTGCAGTGTTTATTTCCCTCATCATTGGGGCAGTTATTGTCATCTCTGGCGTATGCATTTTATTCCAAATACTGCTGTGGGTAGCACTTCTCTAGGTGGGAGTGCTCCATGGGATCTCCATCGGAGGCACAAACCGCCTGGAGAGGTGCAGCAAAATGGGAATGGGATTAGAGTTAATTAATGCCTGCAGACAATGAGACAAAGGGCAATTTGAGCTAAATATTGCCCTCTTTGTGTTTGAGAGAGCCCATTGTCATGGCAAGGAATTGAGGAGGAAGAGGGCATTGTCTGGAGCACAGCACGCTTGCTGGCTTTAGCATAAAGCTTTTGAAGAATTTTCCAAATGTGTTTATTATTTGGTTACTCACTTTTGAGTCTTTTAATGCTTTCTCGCATATTCCTCATACTGAAAAGGCACATTATTTGGTTCCAGTACTATACAAAATTAGCCATATCTCAGGAAAAACATCTAGGGGTCATTGCAGCTAGATTGATAAATATTGTATGACTGCTGAATATTCAGTAGCTGTAATTAAAGCTAATGGAAAGCTTGCAATTAGTAATAGGGAGAAGGGAATCATAAAAAGCAAAGCTACTCAAATTATTTATTGCAGACGTTTAGACCTTGATCATCCAGAGACCCTCAAGTTTAATAGGTGTGTACTAACTAGCTGTTTTAGGTTTGGCTGTCGTCTGCAAAATGTATCTTTTTTTTTTTTTTTTTTTTGGAAATGCATTGTCTATGAACAAGCAAGGATTTTCCCACACCTTTTGGGGGCTGTATATGACCTGCTGGCCATGTGGGTAGACACTCTTTGTGCTGTACCTGGGCCTTGTTACACCATAGCTGTTGCTTGGTGCTAAGATTAAACCCTTGCTAATATTGCTGCATTGAGTAGTGTGTCTTTTTTTTTCAGTCGGTGTGGGTTTTTTGATGCATCTAGCAAATGTAGTGCATTTTGCTTACTGAAGGGTTCTTTGAATGGAAGTTGTTAAATGTTTGTGAAACATAGGAGTGTATCTGGGACTGACAGGGCAGCAGCTGAGGAGCCCCAGGGCAGGAGCAGCCCTATAGCCTGAGAGGGATATAGCAAGGATAGTGTATCAAAAGACTGGTTGACTTGGCAGGGGATAAATAAGATAAAAGAAAAAGACAACCAAGATAGAATACTAGTAATTGTTATGAAGTAACAATTTGTTTCTTGAACTCATCTAAAAGCTTTTTTTCCTAACCTTCCGATTAATTTCTGATGAGTTACAGGCCAACCTGTAACTTCGTTGCTTCATTCCCTCATAAACAGATATTAATTTACTTTTATGGGTGTTTTAAAGGCATCACGTGAGTTAGGAGCTTTACTACTTGACAAGTGAAGGGATTTTTAAGCATTATTTTCAGTCCATGTTCTGGTTTACGTTCTGGAGAAGAGTTACCAGACTCTGTACGAAGCAGATGAGAGGACTGCAGTCGTTAGCTGTTCATAATAAGTTTTATTAAAGAAAGCATTTAAAACAACCGTGTTGCATTCAGTTTAGTTGAAGCCAAAATGAAATCATAGGCCAGGCTTTAAGGGTTTGTGGAAGAGCTGGGTCCTGAAAGCTCGGCTGAGCCCATGGGGTGATCAGGATGGGCAAGTGCCAAACGAGGGGATGAAGGGTCTGCCCTACATGTCCATGCTCATCTGTGAAAAGCCTTGGGCTTCTCTCACTCTTCTGTTTACCATTCTGCTTTTGGAAATGTCCATCCTGAACTACTGTATTGATCCTGATTTATTTATTTATTCATTTCTGTAGACAGAGAACAGCCATTCTGCTGCAGGTCACCTGAACGTTTGCTGTAGCCACGGGTGGCTCACAAAGCCAGCCTGACACTGCAGAGTGCCCTGGGAGGGATTGCATGGGTGGAGGTTTTGCTCTCAGGGTGGTTTCCATCTCTGGAGTAAGAGCTTTCCATTCGGTTCTGAAATAACACCGTGCATTGCTACCCACGGCAGAAAGGCTGAGCGTCTTGATCATTCCTGCCATCATGCAGTGTTAATTACAGAGCGCGGCAGCAGCACAAACCTGCCCTGCCATGGGCTCGAGTGGGGGTTTGGGAGTTCTGGTGTGTGGAGAAAACCCGTGGGTGACACAAGTGCTCCGCGAGAGCCCAGCACAGGGGCAGGACCGGCTTTGCCCAGCTCTCCCATGCCCGCTGAGCGACCACCAGCAGCTTGTGAAGCCTGGTCTTACTTGGTAACTCTGCTTTTGAGCTATTTGCAGTTCCAGCAATAATTCTGGTTGTTAATTCAGGGACTAGCTCTCTGAACAGAGCAATTTTTTGGGGATATATCTAATATCGTGCAATCTGAGCATCTGCAACCGTAACAGCTTCAATAGCCTCTGCCAAACCCCCTTCCAGGTGCGGCATGGCTTTGTCAGCACTACCTGCGCTGCTCTTTGGCTAATTTTATATCCAGATGAGTACCAGACCCACCTGCAAACCAGACCCCAAATCTCAAGTTAGGCACACACAGAAAATGAGGAACAATATCCTTTATTACCATCCTGAATTTTGATCTTTGCTAATAAGCATCACAATTCTGGCAATATGATTCGAGCTTTATGTTCATATTTAATACACCCATCTGCTGCAGTAGTCCAGAAGGAGAAATAATTATGGATGTAGGTGAGAGATCTTGTTACATGTTGGAAAGATGGCATAGCAAACAAAAGGACTTTTTTTAGTCTTGAGATCTTGGCTTCTGTAATGTGAAAGGCCCTTGTGTTTGTTAAGCAATACAAGATTTCCATCGGTTCATTTTTTCTCATCCAGTGCACAAATCTCAGATTCACTGGGCAGAAAAATAGCACTGGGTGCTGGAGTTTGGTATGGAATTGGACGATTTGCAAGAGTGAAAACAGAGGAAGGAAATGTAAATTCATACTGGCATACCACCAGCAGGCTGGACCAAAAAATACTGATCAAAACTAATTTTAAGTGAAAAAAAAATTTTTTTTCAAAATAAAACCAGGATTGTTACATTAGCTTGAGTTTAGACACTACACAATATTCATTCTTTCCCTTAAATTTCACATCCACACTGAGATTATCACAAAAAGTCACAGCTTTATTTCAGCAAAATTGAAACTAACAGTTTGTGGTAAAAGGATGACATTGAACAAATTATAAGAACACTTCCAAAGAACCAGTCTCCTACCTGCCTTTGATACCATATTTTTGTCTGGTTTACTTTCCCAAACTTTTCTCCACTGCTAGACACCTTGTACTATCAATAAATATATATTCACAGTGACTATATGAATTGCTAATTTATGTTTTTGTCAGTCTCTCATCAACATGTGGTAGTTTATTACTGTAGTTATGTTATTATAGTGTTAGTTAATCTTGATCTTAATTAATATGGAAACCAATTTTACCAAACAACTCAAACGTTCTGACAAAAATGCCATGGTTACATTTTCCCTCCTAAGAGCCATCTAAGGTATAAATGATTGAATTACGTCAAGCCAACTACTTAAGCTTATATTTTACCTCCTTGCATTTTTGGAAAGCTAAAAAGTATCTTCATAGGATTGCAAGGAACCTTTCCACAAAAGATGTGTGCATTGTTTGGGAAATATCAATTATTGAGGCAAAACAGAAATCCCCCTGTGAGGAAGCACTCGCTTGTGGTTGAATTGAATTCCCGTCCCTCAAACTCTCTCTTCTCTGACAATGGGAGAGAGCACACTGCAGGGCAGGGGACCAGCGAGTAACCGCTCCTGTAGGGCAACACTTCTACTGATAATTATAAAAAGCTGAGAAAAAGCATACAATTTGATTTCTGGCATCAGCTGTGGGCTGAGTGAGAGGGCACTGCTCTGCAGGTGATTCTGGGCCAACAGGCATGATTCATTCCTATTCAAAGAAATCTATTACATCTTGAGGAATTCCGCCCTTCAATCTACCATCTGGAAATTATAAGTGACTAGACTGCACTGAATCACACTTTGGTTTTGTTCTGGTGTTTGGAGGTTTTTTTTCCCTTTTCAGTCAAGTTTCTGTTAAATGGGAAAGGAAGATGCTGTATAAAAAATTAAAATAAAGCACAAAGTCAAGGGTAACATCAATTTGCTTACCATCTTCCAGGAACAATTAGGAATTTCCCATGCGCTACGGATATCCAGATATCGTCTTATTTGTTATAGTTCATAGTAATTTGATGATGAAAAAAAAATTATAATGTGGTTTTAAAAGAAGCTTTTACAGAGCTAATTTGTATGCTTAGTTCACCTGGGGGAGGGAAGTGTTGCAAAATCTGGTAGATAATATCTCTGAATATCTGATAATGGAAGTTACTTTTTGAAGCAGATTCCTGGATGTACATGAATTTTTCATATCAAGTGAGGTGGATATATTTTTATCACTTTGGCTTTAAGGACCGAATTTAACTTGATTTGTTTGTCAGTTATCTGAAGAACTGTAAAACCACAGACCGCCTTGGTGGGTGCAGCTGGCAGGGGTTGAGGGCTCTCTGTCCCACCCTGCTCCCACAGGTCCCCACAGCCGGTTGCTCAGGGACGTGTCCCAGGCAGATTTAAGCATCTCAAGGATGGAGACCCCATGACCACGAAGCTGCCTGCTTCGGTGTTCGACCACCCTCACAGCCAAAAGTTTTACGTGTATTTAAGCTTTTTTAGGAATTGAGTTTGGGCCTTCTACCTCCTGTCCTTTCACTGGGGGCCACGGAGAAGGGTCTGGCTCCATCTTCTTTACACTTCCCCATCAGGTATTTATAGACACAGATAAGATCCCCCTGAGCCATCTCTTCTCCAGGCTGAACCATCTGAGCTCTGTCCCTACTCCAGTCCTTTCGTCATCTTCATGGTCCTTTGCCAGATTAACTCCAGTAAGTCCTCGTCGCTCTTGTCCTGCGGAGCCCAGGACTGGTCCCAGTGCTCCAGATGTGCCTCGCTAGTGCTGAGCAGAAGGGAAGGATTGCCCCCCCCGACCTGCTGGCAGCCCAGGATGGTGGTGTCCTTCTTTACTGCAAGGGTGCTTTGCTGGTTCATGGTCAGCTTGTTGCCCACTGAGACCCCCAGGTCGTTTTCTGCAGAGCTGTTTTCCAACCACTTAGTCGCCAGCATGTCCTGGTCCATGGGGTTTTTTCCTCCCTGGGGCAGGGAGGAAATGCCTCCCTGGCATTTCCCTTTGTTGAGCTTCATGAGGTTCCTGCTGGCCCATGTTTCCAGCTGGTCCAGGTCCCTCTGGCTGGTGGCACAGCCACTGGGTACATCAGCCACTCCTCCAGGTCTTGCATCACCTGCAAACTTGCTGAGGCATTGTGTGGCTTACAAGCTACTCGTACACTACAAGCGTGTGTAAGAAGGGGTTCAAAAGACAGAGATCAGAGTGTTTGCTAAAAATGTCTATGTCAAAGCAAAATGGCTGGACAAAATCTCTGAAAGGGATCAACCAACTCAGAAACCTGAACTGACTTCCAATGAGGCATTGTAACTCCTTTTTGAAACTGAGTCTTGGGTTTCTGTGTCACCTACATTGTTTTGAAAGGGTCATCTTTGACTGCTATCACATTTTGCAGAATTTACAACCTGGATGGGAGAATTTGCAGGGAAAATGAGATGCCAATAAAATGAAAATTAAGGAAATGAACTCTAGAGAAATGTCAAGTGAATTATTTCAGGAATTTCTTCCATTTTACTGAGTCTTATCTAAAAATCTGTATCAAATGAAACCTTTAAGTATTCTTATTATCTTAACTTTCATCTGACACGAAGCAGATTAGCTAACACTAGCCAATTTAGTATGCAGGAAAATGGAAGATGGATTTAAATAACAAATGTACGCAAGAATCACCAGAGAAAACACGCTGAGAGCCATTTTTACAAACTCTGCTCTGAGCTTTGTAATCAGATGTGTTAATAATTCACCCAGGACTGCTTTCTGCTTGGAGATGGTACAGTCTAGGGAATGGAACGAGGCTCCTGCTTCTTCAGGACCACAGCTTACTCTCTACCAAGAATTGCTTTTGACCCATGCCATTGCACGTGTCTGTATGGTCCTCTGGTGACCACAAAACCTTCAACTTCTAGAGGTGATAACGCAGACTTAGAGATCAGGGTCTTTTTTAATACTGACCTTGGAGGTATGCAGAGGATGGGCCCAAAATTACAAATATGCTAAGGTGGCTCCACTCCTTCTCCCAGAGTACCAAAACTGCTCTGTATTTTAAAGCTGCAGCACATCCCACTGTCTTTGGGCTCTCTGGGAGCACAGCAGTGAAGGTTTCAGACCTGGGAGTAACAGCCTTGTCTCGTCTCCTCCCAGTGTGGATCAATGCAATGCTTGTCATGTCTCGTCTGTCTCCCAGGCAATAGCAGTTATGAGTCCTCAGCACATTTTTTTAAAAAGCGTAGTGAGCCATTTATTTAGGGCAAAAGCAAATATATGTTGTAGAGAGAAGGTGCAGCTTTCTTGGACACCCTACCTTCCCCCAGGGTCTTGCAGGTCAAACTCAGGTTTGGTACGTGCTGGGTTTATTCCTTTTTGAGCAGATCATGGCTGTCTCTTTATGCGGTTTTCCTTCTTTGTACAGCAAGCTTCTTGAAGCAGAACAAGTGTATATATGAACATGCGGAGCAGTGATTTGCATTAATTACTCCGTAAGTGAGCGGTTTCCCCAGGAAACTCTCCCACTGCGTGATATACATAGATGCATACAGCACTCGCAGCCAAGATACGCTGCTCTTTGAAGATTTCATGCTTCCTGCACCACGGTCAGATTTGTCATGTTGGAGGGTGTCAGCCTTTCAGGAACTGCTACACTGGAAAGAGAAACAACATATGCTAGAAATGCAAACACGTTATATCTATTAAGGGTACTGCTGATGAAAAATACATACAGAATACGTACACTATGAGCTCGATCACCTTTATGCATCGTAGGTGAAAATGTGGTATCATCACTTTGTTGATTAGTACCAAGACGATAGAAATTAGTAAACAACAAAAAGCTCATTGTTTTCCAGAGCCATAATATAATTCACTAGTTTATCTTGTTTTTGAAGGCAGAAGGAAAAGGAAATTTAATGTCATCTAAACAGAGAGATGGAAAGCTCAAGCAGTAAAAAAGTCATGGTTGTATTGAAAGCGTTGTATGTATGCACTAATAGAGATATTTAAAAATATATAGTCTTTTGAAAGGTGGAAAATAATTGATCCTATGCCTTTCTGAGCCTTGAAAATGCACAACTGTCTTGGAAGTATTAGTTGCTTTTGCATAAAAACGACCTCCTCCCAGGACTGCCCAGATAAGAGGTGTGGATGGCTACCTGCCACCACGCTTGTGTCTCTTGTTATCCGATCTGTCCACAGCAACCTTCGGAGTAGTATCATTATTATTCCAAATCTGGCACAATGCTGCAAATGCCCACCACGCTGCTAAGCCTTCCACCAGTAATGCTTATTGTCTCTTCATTGCATTTGGCATATTGCATGTTTCTTATTTTCTGTTTGCAATAGGCAAAGGAGTCACTCCCTTTTTTCTCACCCAGCTGTAAGGGTCATGGACTGGTTTTCTGCCAAGATTCCCACTGAAGACCCTCCTAGGTGTTTCAGGTAGCCATAACATGCCCTTCACTAGCATACTAAATCCAAAACACAGCACTAGGAAGAAATTTAACCCTATCCCAGCCAAAACCAGGACAGCAAAGGAGTCACTCCCTTTTTTCTCACCCAGCTGTAAGGGTCATGGACTGGTTTTCTGCCAAGATTCCCACTGAAGACCCTCCTAGGTGTTTCAGGTAGCCATAACATGCCCTTCACTAGGAGGAGGTGGCATGGCCATGCTGGTTGAGTGTTTTGGGACCCAGGACAAGCAGATGGGCGCCGGTGCCTGTGGGCTGTGCAGGGACGAGGTCTGGGCACCACGGGAGTTAACACCACGGCGAGCGGCAACCAGTAAGTGCCTGTCAGGAAGAAACGTGTGTCAAACGAAACTCATTGCCTTCTGTGGAAAAGTAAGAGACCTTGAGGTCTCCTTGGGGAGCAAAGGAAGAGGTCACGGGCTTTGACTCAGTGGTTTGTTAGAAAAGAGCCTCTGCGGAGCAGAGACCTTGTACATCACCTCCACCATCGCTGAGCACGAGCTGTCCTGGCTCGTTGTTTCCCTGGCAGATGGATGTTACTCTTTTCTGTGGTGATGAACAAACTAGAAAATACTTCAGCTTCCTCTTGAGCACAAGGGTATTGTTCTGCTTTTTTATAAACTTGGAAAGAAAATATTCATTGAATAGCCTTGATTTCTGTCCATCACTGTTAATACTTGTCGTAAGCCCCATCCACTAATGGGTTTACACAATTCCTGCTTTTGTTCTATTACACTTAACCCCCCAAAGCCCTTTCTCTTCTGTATTGATGTTACCGCTTCCAGAGATGTATTTTCCCTTGATGTCACTAACCATACAAACCAGCTCTCTGTGCTTTGCAGGCTGCTTGGAAAGGTGATTGGCACCGCACCTGAGAATAAGCATGGAAGCACGGGATCCCTCTGCGTCGCTGCTAGCACCATCCATGGGTGTCAGAGCTTGCTACTGCCTCTACTCTACATCCGAGGTGCTAAATTATGCTTTGCAGGGACTTCTCCTTTGATATTTGATATGTATGTAGATTCATAGATAGATTCTAATGCATCTAGTGGGTGATAGCAAATGCTACATTTACTCTTTAAGAACACAATTCTGTTTTTCTAATGCCTTTTTTTTTTTTTTTAAGATAAAGGCAATCTTATCGGGGGGG
>NW_009209016.1:45190-57977 GCF_000690835.1 Fulmarus glacialis
AATTGTGAAAAAATAAGATTTGTAGTCTCTTTTTGAAATTCTGAAGGAATAGAAGGGGAAAAATACCAGTCCTATTACTGTGACCCTGGTATATTAAATCCTTGAACCTTAAAAGTTCAAGGCTATGGAACCAAGGAGGTCTATAAAGTAGATTTTTAGACATGTTTCTCTATTACTGTTAGCTGTGTCGTTCGACAAATCTATCTGCGTATGGATATCCCTCCTGGCTGGATATGGCAAGTCAAAAAAAAAAAAATCGAATAAGAGTATAATCACCCTCCCTCCCCCACATCCATTTATGTTCCACACGTTCAAGGCCTGGAGGATCAGAGCTGGAGTGTTTTTGTTTTGTTTCGGCACTCATTGACTTAGAGATAGGGAGTTATTTGCCGAAGGATGGACTAGTCCTGAGGGAAGTCTCTCCTATGGAAAGTGAATCTGTTTTGAATACCTCTATCAAAAAGTGCCTGCCAGACAGATGCAAAAGCTAGTTTACATCTATTTTCCTCGGAAACAGGCTCTGACTTGGCAACTGAGTGCTACCATGTATTCTTTCCATCCCATTGACCTCTCTGGATCTGCTGCACATTTTTATATTTTCTCTGTCCAAGCTTGCAGTGCACAACTAGACATGCACTTTGTAACTATGACAATGTCTGAACGGAGTAATGTGGCTTCATCACGGAGAGTAAATAAAAAGCAGATGCAGACCTTGTAGATGAAAACTGCTGTCATGGTAATTCAGAGTAGGAGGTAATGACTGGCTAAACAGAATTAAATCATTTAGGTTTTGCTTAAACTGAAAAACTGGGGAAAAAACCCTCACAAATTATCAAACAAACAAGAACAAACAGGCCTAAGAAAGGATTAAAAAAATCCTTGTAAAAATCCCAAAGACAAAGAGCTACCGTTCTCAGACTGTGACTGAAACCCATTCTATGCAAACAGGTCACAGTGCCCTTTGATATGAAACTCAGTGCTGGTATTCTGAAACAAAGACCGAAGTAGTCCTAAAGTTGGTCCTAAAATGTTAGTCCTAAAATGTCCTAGAATTAGTTAGTTAGTCCTAAACTAACTTTGGTTAGTCCAAAAATTAGTCCTAAAATATTAACTTAACCCATCATCCCTTTAGTGCAACAGAAACAACTTTTGAAAGTGGAGCACCAAAAAAGAAAGCTATTTTAACTTAAGGCATATTTATTACAAGGCACTGCAAAATACAGAACAACATCTGAATTGAGAAGAGTAGGAAAGACCAGAAGGAACCAAACTCATGAGCTCAGTCCCTCCCTGCCCTTTAAAGGGGCCGTTCCAAAGGAGCCTTTTTTTGCACAAATTCTGTTTTCCTTATTGCTCTGTCGTACAGAAGCTTTCAGCTGAGACCAGACGCACATTGTTATTGGCGTGGAGAGGAGTCAGGCACTGCAGTCGTCTGAGCCCATCTTTCCCTCCATGTTGAGTTAAAAGAGACTTTGCACGCTTCGAGGAGATGGGAGTAACTACTAACACTGTGAGAAAAAAATTCTGCTTGAATCAAAAAGCAGAATTACTTGGGCAAACTTTACTAAAGTGGGCTTAGCAGTGGAGTGTGTTGTTACTGCATTACACCTGCTGAGATGGTGGTAAGAAATGGCATTGCAACTGTCTACTAATAATTATGGAACATATTAACATTTTCCAGTGGATGGTTTAATTGCTTCTTCCCTCAGCAAAAGAAATTTTACAAACCTCAGGCTGTTATTATTTATGACACCTTTAAAGCTTTTTCAGTAATCTCAGCAGTGAATTATTGCACATGCATCGAACATGTGAAAGTCAGATGTGCTAATGCCCATCATCATGAAGCTCTATTGAATATTTGCACTATTGCTTTTGTTGCCACAGTTTGTTTTCCCACTTGGACATTAAAATTTGAGACTGGCTTTAATAATCTTTGAACGATAAAACTAAAGATAATGGCATTTAAAGTGGGATTTCAGTGTAATGAGCTATAGTAACATCATTTCCTTTTTTTATTTGCATCTCTGTTTACTGAACAGTCAGATGTGTTGGGCTGTGGCGAGGCAGACTCACCCCACACGGCCGGTGTTTCAGTGCCGCTGTTATCATCCAGACCGTCACCGAAACCGGTGCTTTTGATGACAAATAACTGAGGGGTCAGGAAGGCCAGAAGTGGGCTTAGGTGCCGTACCTGGAACACCTAACGGTGCAGTTGCCAAACTGGCTACTTTGCACTCAAAGCATCACTGGGTGAAGCGGGATGCATGGAAAGAGCCTGTGGGAGGGAGGATGGGTCAGGGATGCAGACCAGCTGGAACAATTGTGGGTTAAAGTCACCCAGGGAAAAGCACACTTTGTATCCAAGCAATTCATTGCATTTAATTCTGTATGTACTCTGATATAAAGGGTTTCCTTCCGGCCATCTCTGGTGCTCCTCCGTGCTGGCTGTGCCCTCATCACCTTCTCACATCTCATCGAGTGCAGGATGCACCTTGGCACGGTACCACGCCGTGCCGTGCAGACCTACTTCATCCCCGGAGAACGCTTTTGCAGTCCCATGAGCATCGCAGTGGGAGGAAGCCGGACGCTTTAGGTGCGTGAGTAAAAGGGGTGTGAAGAGGGGCGCGTACAAATGAAACTGCTGCCCTGACCCCTTGATGAGGTGTTCCCTGGCTGCGTGGCTGTCGGAAGCGCTGCTCTTGCTTAACTTCTCTGCCTGCACATCTCCATGACTGAATTTCACTTGTGCTCTTCTACTTTTTATGGATTTTTGACTCTGCGCCAGTCAGAGCGGAAACTTTGCCTGCTTGATGTAGCCTGGCAAATCAGGCCACTATATAATTAACATAGTTTTTGGAAGGTTATGCTAAAAGGAAGTTTTTTAGATTGTAAAGGCAAGCATTTGAAGGTCGAATTCATACTTGTCCCTGCAACCTTAATGCTTCTCCATACATTTCCATCCTGTGCATTGAATGGAAAAGATATCATGTGAGCATGTAATTACAGACTGTATTATAGCGCAATAATTCCCCAGCAAGACAGCTAAAGACTGACTGAGAGCTAATCTATCCAAAACCAATATACCAGTCCCAGCACAAGCTGGACTCAGGCCAGGATGTAAGCCAGGAACAGCTTTCATGACACTGATTGATGCGGTTTAGGTGCTGATGGATGGAGAACAGGCATCCTCTTTTATCCTTCTAGACCATGCTGGCATTGGATCCTGTACCACTATCCTGCCTGAAAGTAAGGGCAAAATGTTCAAGAACATACTAACCCATTTTGAGCTTGTTTCCCAAGAAGCAGTGGCAGAAAATTGCATTTCTGCTACTAGGGCTGACCGTGGAGCTCAGCGAGACTCAGCTCCAGCCCAGGCGGGCCAGCAGCAGAGCTTGAATACCCCATCTTTACATTGCTAAAACTGTAAAGTTAGCCCTGTCCTAGGAAAGGATCAGCTCGTAACTCTACGGAGAACAGCACTGGGGTCTGTAGGAGGAAGCTGCAGCTGTGAACTAAGGACATACTGGTTATAATACTGCATTTTTTATTATTTAAAGAATAATAAGGAAAGTGCTGAACTCGTGCAGCGTTATACATGTAGGATGGCCCTGTGCTGCCGTTGGTTTTGACAGCTTCCTAAAGAACACAACTGAGAGGAAGAAAACAGCAATTTTGGGCAATTGATGGCTCAGCCAGAGCTGAAAGGAGTGCGAGAGGACAAGACACTAGACATCTCCAACTGCAAGGCTTTGTTCTCACTAAATTTGAAAAACATGCTTGGAAGCTTTAATAGCTTTTCTTAATCCTGCACCCAGCACTGATAATTCTCATAATGGAAAATAGGGAGGAGTTTAAAAGAAAGTGCTTATTATGCAATTTCCTATGTTACTTAAAGTCTCAGACTATCAAACCAAATTCAAAGCAACTTTGGGAATGTTAAGGTACTTATAAAATAAGTGGATGTTGCTGCTATACTTCTGTCTACTGTATCAGCTAAAGTGACAGCTAAACAGAAAATCCATTAGAAAATTTATATGTATACTGCTGTTTGGAAGTTGGAAGAAAACATATTTTGATGTTTAGATACAAGAAGTATGATGTTCGGGGACTGGAATAGTCCCCATAGGACACAGTTCATTCGCAGTACATCATCCAAGGACAGTCAGCTTCAGGCTCCGCTTTAATTTCCTGGTGAGCTTCACAGTAATATTTATTGTGCAGACAAAAGAAACTGCATCCAGTGAATATTTATATCAGAAAGAGAAGGATTTTTTAATAACTGATAGTACATAAATCCAGGAATAGGAGAGACCGGAACAAAAATCGAAAGGTCTGAGTAGGCAGATAGTTTGGTTGTAATTTCTAATTAGAAAGGAGTATAGAAGATAAGCATTATAGTCATGATTCATTTTTATATAGATGGAAGAATAGGAGTTTCAAGCCAATATTTTGCAAGAATTTCCACCCAGCACGCCTGCTGTAAATCACGTCAGCTGCTATAGCCAAAGCACCTTTAGTGGTGTCTGTCACCCGGGGCTGGTGCGTTTGCACGGCATTGTCACACCCCGCAGGCTGCAGCCACCCTCCACCTGGGCGCGGAGCTGCGGGTCGTACACCATCGCTTCAGGCTGATGGCTTGAAGCAATAATTGAGAGCAACGAGGAGGAGCGGGACAGGCAGGGAGCAGCGCGCAAGCAAGTGAGCTCTTCCCTGAGCATGCCTGCACCAAGGAGAAATCGTGTCTGGTAGGTATTTACTTTATAGGAAATAGATTCGGGATACGTAAAGAATGCAAAGATTTGCACTTCTTTAGCAAAAATTACAGTACTTTATACAATTTGACAGCATCATGCAGTACCTGCTGCCTGAAACCTACACATTACTCCAGGACACAGTCAATGTAAAAAGGCCTCTGGTAAAGAAATAATAACAAATATGCACATTGAAAAGCACTTTAAATCCCCTCTGAGTATTCAAGATGAGTTGAAAATGCAGCAAATGGCAGTATCTATGGTGTCTTTAAAAAAAAATACTAGTTGAGAGAAAAAATCTGCCATTTGTTAAGGAAAAATGTAACCACAGGATGATGTGGGTAGGATCTCCAGATCTCCAGAGCTCCTCCAGTCCAGACTCCTCCTAGAATGGGCCAGTGCAAGCAGGTCATGTAGCGCCGTGCCCTGTTGAGTTGTCAGCATCTCCAAGGATATTAAAAGTATGAGAAGGTATTGGAAGATTAGAGGCAGAAATCACTATAGTTCAGACAACGGCTTTAGCATTGAGTGTCATGTAAACCGCAGGTTGGAAAACCACAGCCTGAGAACAAAAGCTACTGTTGAAAATGTACAAACCCATTGTGCCACTTCCAGTTGGCAGCTGGGATCCATCAAAATCTCTTTAAACAAATGCGTCCCTTCCATATGAAAGATGGGAGCAAAAAATTGTGTGCATTTCTGAACAACCATCTAAGAAAAGATAACAGGTGTTATGAAAAAAAAATTACAGTTGAGACTTTGTAAATATTGGGACTGTGGTAATAAAATCTGGCTGATGGAAAGATCTGGCAAAGGGAAAATATCTTGTGAGAAGCAGCATTAGACGTGGACAGAAATTTCCTCAGCAAGAATAACTCTCTGAGCAGCAGAGACAAATGCACCAGAAATTATAGGTGTGTTTGTCAGTGAGTTCCCGATCCAGCTTTCACTTTGTTATGTCAAACTCAGCATGCACTTGTGATATTGTTGTCAGGGATCAAAATTTACCTGTGTCCAGAAAGACAGCGAAAAACTTTCTAAATAGTTACCTTGCGCTCCGACAAGTGCCAGCCCGGGAAATGAGCGGGAATGTGCAGCCTGTGGATGAGTAATGCCATCACTTGGTCTTGCTCGTAGAGCAGTTGAAATGGGAACGTTAGCGATTGCAAATAAGGCGCAGCTGGGAGCTCACTGGTAGAACAGACGTAGAAATGTCAGTTATTGCCTCTCAGCCATTCACTTCCAGCCCTCAGCTGGGGCACGGTGGCTAAGGAGCTCACCACCCCTTGTAGCTGTTTCTCTGCAAAGTAAAACCCCGCTCAGCAGCAGTTTGAGCTAATCTGATCTGCTCTGCAACAGAGGGCCAGGCGCGGTGAGTTCCTGCATCCCGGCGGATGGATGTCTGGGAGCGGCTGGAGAGGGGCATCTCCTTACCCACTGCCGCGCCTCCACTGGGAAAGGTTTGGTGACGCCCCGGGAAGATGCTCGGATATCCACGGGTCTGTGGGCATGTGGGACATGTCTCCTGCCCCTCCTAAGAGTAATGCCCAAAATCCAAGGTTGAAGTCTTGCTCTGGATTGAGAGGTTGGGCTGCGAGGGGTCTAGGGCTGCGGGGTGCCTCAGTGCCAGCCCACCTCACCCTTTCAAAAGAACCACGAAAGCAATTTTAAATGAGAAAAGATAAAGAGACACACTGGCAAATAGTGTCTCTTCTCTTTTCAACACCTGCAGATTTTTCATAGAAAAATGAATTGATTGTAGGAGAGAATAATATTATAAATCAAGTTGTATTTCTATTATAATGACGAAGGGAGAACACACTTTCTATATGCTAAATATATTCATGGAGTTATATTATAGTAACATTCCTTAAATTGATGATATTTATCAGTTGGGGAAAACAAATTGCTATATACAGAAGAAAATAATTAAAGGAAAGGGAAGAGTAATAGCAGCATCACAGCAGTCAAGTCTAGCAATGTCTTATCAGAAATATTGATGTTCTTTTGGATGCGTGTCAAGGAGAAATGGAAAGATAGCGGGGCAATTTCTTCTACGGTTACAACTACAAAATATCTTTAAACACTTGCAGTCATATATACCCAGGATGAAATTCTGTTTCCAGCAGACTGCCTTGTCTTTGCTTTCCCTGATAGGAAAAAGAAAAATGGGTTACAAGGGAATTTTTGTTTATTTGTCTTTCTGAAAACTGTTGGGTGTCATCTATGCTATGCTTAACCTAATGTATCACTGGGAAAAGGAGGAAAAAATACAACCTGCAAGTACAGGGATCATTATGGTGAGGCCCAGTGGTGCTGTTACACTTATTTAAGGGGGCTATCAGCTTTTCCATCATTTCCCCTCCTTTTTTTTCCAGCTGCTAATAATTTGTCTGATATATTTGCCCAGGGTGAAACTTCGTGTGGAAATTTACAGGTCAGGAGCAGACTCGTTTCACGTAAATGGATTGAATTCAATTCCATATTCTTAAGGCAAGGGCTTGTTTTTCAAGGTAAGGAGGGCACATCTGGGAACATCTGGAGTACAAGAGGTATTGCAGCATCCTTATCTCAGATTCAACAGTGACGTGCAAAGCGGGTGGGAAAGGCACATATCACCTCGTTATCGGCCTGTCAGTGCCTAATTGAACAGCTGCAGTGCCGCAGAGTGTGTGCGGCATTACATGTACATTCACCCAATATATACACATATCAGGGGTGCTTGATGGGCCTTTTATTACAAAGCTGGAATAGAGCACCGTTGCTGAAGCTGTCAGGGCTCGTATCGCTCAAAAAATAATTGTCCGGTCTGTGAGGATCTGGTTAGTGCTTAACACAACAGTTTTGCTAGGTCATAATATGCAGCATGACACCGATGTAGTGCTACTGCATCTCACGATGCCAAATGCCAAAGCTAACTTCCAAGGCCTGCGTTTCGCCGGCTTTACTATGGACTTCCACATTAAAATCGCAAATATTCATGACAACTCGCTTCCAGAGCTCCCTCTTGAAGGAGACAATACTGATCGCATCTCTCTACTCTGGTCCCAGCACACTTGCACCGATGAAGAAGTTGTGGTGGGCATGGCGTTTTGCTGCCCGCTTTCCCCATCCTCCTCTTGCGGAGGATTCCCTCTTTCTCCAGGGGCACCCGACGGGCGGCAATCGGCCAGCGTTACACCTGAGTTACTCTGGAGCTCTCTCTTAACCGTGACTTTCCCCGGTACCTACCCTTAGGAGGTTTGATATATTGAGGCTTACCTTGTAAGTAGGAATAAGTGGGAACGGGCAGAAGACTTCTCTCAAGTTTTTCTAAACTCTGCATGGTTATTTTTAACTCCAGCTTCCTCTACAGATGTTCTTAAAACAGAAAACAGCTTGTTAAGAGTAACAAAATGGAAATTTCCTCTGTGCAAAATAAATTTAAGCAGTACACATTTATGTATATAAAAAACTCGGTGTAAAACTACATTCTTCTTTGCAAAAACAAATGTGCCTCTATGTTATACATGACACTAATACATTACGGTCATTAAGAAATATATAACGTTGACATTAATTGAATTGAAGTGAAATGAGGGTATGCTTGAACTCATAGAACTGAGGGAAAACAGGTGAACTGTGTTTTGTAACTGATGGAGCTACTCTGTAGGAGAATAATTTCTGGGCATACTGTGACTGTAATCCACCAACGGCATGGTAAGCGAACGGGGTTTTGGTAAAAGCATCTACCCAGAAGGAGATCTTTGTTGTAGCTTCACACAAACGGCTGTGCTCACTCGTTACGGTTAGCGCAGAGCAGCAAAACTAAGTTCACGGGTAGTTACTGCGATGTTACCCAGGCACATTCCCTTATCGGAGACAGAGATGAACTAAATGACATGTAGCATGAGGAGCAAATAAATGGTACGTATTTCTAAATTTCCCCAGTTGTTTGGATGTGTAACTAATATACTTCTTTCAAGCATATCTCTCTTTTCGGTGATATCACGTCTTTTATTGTATTTCTACTGCCAGTACCATATAATATATAAATCTTCTACTCACCAGATGAGGACTTGCTCTTGTCAAACAAAGCAGTAGTTATCCTGAATGTAAGGGAAGTATAATGGGTCGGTAAAGAGATGTTTATGAACTCTAATGTTTCTAGTGCAACATTTATGTTACTTTTCATACAATTGAAAAATGATCAGCCTGACATTAAAACAAGTCTTGTACTAAGTGAAGTAAGGGTATAATTTTTTGCTAATGGATTGTTACATTTCATTTACATATCTTTCCCCAACCATTTTATGCTTAAAAAATCATTGCCCTTTTGAATTATGTGAGGCTCTTTTTACTGTAAGGCTCCAGCAATTTGCCAGCCTCATGTGTGTAATTAGTTTAATTAGCACTACAACTTTAATGAGAGCATCAGTGACTGCTGTATGCACTCTGCTCTTTACTGGCCAAAGTAAAAAATTGTGTTTCTTAATCAGCTGCAGCTGAAGTACTCTAGTCCTTACAAGTCTTCACACAGTGCCTGAACGGGGGAAACATACTTTGCCTTTTTTTAAAGCATCACGCTCTCTATTTTGGCTAAAATGTCTGCATCCAGCTGGGCTGTACTTAGAAAATGTACACACACACAGGGTATGTTCAGCTTTTAAAATACGTTACCTTGGCCTTTCAGGTAATCCCTAATTATTAATGGTACACAAAATAAATAGTATTCTTACTGTCTGTGAACAGTGCCTGCATAATGGATGGGGAGAACGAGACACGATGCGTCTTCTTAACACAGGATAAGGATATTTCACCAAACCCAGTGAAAGCTTGACATTGAAAACAACTCTTGGGGAACTGTCAGGATGACAATAGAAAAAGCATTAACGATTTATCAACGTGCCATTAGCCCTGCATGTTAGACCCGACAATGTACGAAGTCTATAGATCATTTTTATGTTCCACAATAGAAAAATTTGAGTGGAAAAGGAAGCGTATGACCTCTAGGCCACATTAAACCAGGATTAAGAAAAAGATCATTATCTAAAAGGTACAAAATCATATTAATTCTGCCTACTTGTCTGTCTGTCTTGGAGCATTTCTGATTTGTCTACTCCCATGTCGCCTGGCTATCAATGCATAAACGCTCAACAGAAGGTCGGTAACTCAAGCGCAGCGTTAAGAAAGAGAATGAATTCCCCAGTGTGAACATCATCATTTTTAAAGAAAATGGTGGGGTTTTTTGTACTCCAAACTCCTATTTCTGGGGTGGTTGTGGCCATCTTTGCATTCAGGTTTCCCCTTCTAAAAAAATATATGTTTTAAGAGAAACAATTTTAAGCAATCACAACACACACCCACCCACAAAACCCAACTTTTTCTCCTTAAAAGCACAGTTCTTTAAAAAGGAATTATTCAGGAAGGAAGCTCAGCTGTTTTGGTTCAAAGGACCATGTTTTTACTCATCATGCAAATACCACAAGCGTATTCATCTCCATGCTTTGACTGCACGTGCCAACCTTTGCATGGAGTCTGACAGCAGGTATTTTAAAAGTAAAGCTCCATGATGGGCTTTTTATTGTCAGAAAGAAACTATCATCATCAAAGCACCTCAGAGTGTCCTCTTCATTTTGCAGCTGAAGGCCAAATGGTTTTGGAAGATTACATTTTACCTGCAGATATTTGTAATAAAGAGTAGTATGCTTCTCTTGTTTATATGTTGACTGTAGCAAAACTCGTATAGTGCTTAATGTTGTGTTCCTGCTCGTTACAGAGCCAGTGCCATCAGTCTGGGAGCCTATTGAAATGAGAGATTTCATTTCTGGACTCACTACTGGTTCAGGCACAGGCTGCCCTGACAATAACTGTTGGTTTGTATTGCACGCAGAGAAACGGGAAAGGACGTCTGCTGGCGGGGGGAACTGCTCCCCAGGCCCACACCACTTTCTTTTCAATGTCTGGGCTCACCAGCAGTTTCGATTTGTTTTATTTTAATTTCAGTTGTCTGTATTACTCCATTGCACGTTGATTTCTAAACACCTATTTTTATTGATTTAAGACAGTAAAGCTGCCAGAATAATGCAGTAATAATACGATAAAACAACAATAGGTCTTCGTTTTGCTTGGCTGCAGAACAGCCTAATCTTGGAGCGAGCAGCAATTCCTCGACAGAAATGCCCACCATGGTGCTACAGTTTGGCACATAAATACGTATTTAGACAGCTAAGCACATGGTCTGATTTTCACAGGAACAAGAAAACTTCAACTAGAGCAAATACCAGCTGTGAGTGTTCACTCCCTAATCAATCTGGTGGCCTCTGAGTGACTAAATGAAGGGAAACAAATAGGAAATAGAATAGCTAGGGCTGCTCTCAGGTGTGTTATGTAAAAACTAGGAAAACTTCACAGATGCTGCTGAATTAAGCTGGTGTAAAACCACCAAGGAGACGAAACCCGTTGGAAGTTTTGCTTTTGCCTAACCAGCACAGAAATTCACAGTAAGTGCTTTTCTTCACTTTATTACGGTTTCTATCACTGTGTATTCCAAACCCAGTCTGTCTGGTGTTTTTTTTAATTCCTAATTGTTTTAACCACTGTTTCTTACCCGAGTTCAATCCAAGGATTATAGTACTTTTGTTTGAAAGGGGAGTGGGCCTGAATTAGGAGTCGTCATAACCCCGAATGACATTAACCTGTTGTAGACCACACTCTAGGCTGCTGGGGGAAATTAAATGAGCAACGGGTTTTTGAATCAGAGCAATAAGAGACTTTGTGCGGCTCTGCCCCAGGCCGAGGAGATGGCAGCAGGGATGGGGCAGGGCGGGCCAGGGGAGGGACTTTTGGGGGTCAGCCTCTGCCCGGGCTGGCAGCTCCACGGGAGGAGCTCGGGCGATGCTCAGCCCCCTGCGCTTGTGTCAGCAAAAAGCAATGCAAAATCTCACCTTTTCTTTGAACAGAAATGTGCAGAGTTGGCACTGGCAAAGATTATGGAACTGGAATTAATCATTTATGCCTAAAGGTTCAGGATAAGAATTATTGCTGCCCCTGTACTCGGCCCTGGTGAGGCCGCACCTCGAATCCTGTGTTCAGTTTTGGGCCCCTCACTCCAAGAAGGACATTGAGGTGCTGGAGCGTGTCCAGAGAAGGGCAACGAAGCTGGTGAAGGGTCTGGAGCACAAGTCTGATGAGGAGCGGCTGAGGGAACTGGGGCTGTTTAGCCTGGAGAAGAGGAGGCTGAGGGGAGACCTCATCGCGCTCTACAACTACCTGAAAGGAGGTTGTAGCGAGGTGGGGGTCGGTCTCTTCTCCCAAGTAACCAGCGACAGGAAGAGAGGAAATGGCCTCAAGTTGCGCCAAGGGAGGTTTAGACTGGACATTAGGAAAAACTTCTTTACTGAAAGAGTGGTCAGGCCTTGGAACAGGCTGCCCAGGGAAGTGGTGGAGTCGCCATCCCTGGAAGTATTTAAAAGACGTGTAGATGAGGCGCTCAGGGACATGGTTTAGTGGGCATGGTGGTGTTGGGTTAACGGTTGGACTCGATGATCTTAGAGGTCTTTTCCAACCTTAATGATTCTATGATTCTATGATTCTATGATTTTGTTAAATTATCTTTTTTTCCTTTTTTTCCCCCAGGGAAGGGAAGATAAATTGGGAGACATTCGATGGGGAGATGCTGTGACATGCATTTGTGCTTGCCAAGGGCACCTGCTTCCCTCCCTGGGGTTTTTCTTGGGCCTCCGTGCTGGGGCCATGTGCACCTGCGATTCGGGGCATCGAGACAGCGGAGCAGGGAGGGGATCCCTAAAACTGTCTTAACAAAAACCCCACATCTGTAAATGGATAAGTGAAGATTAGAGTTTGGCCAATGAAATATTTAAATAACTTTTGATTGACATGTTGCGAATAAGATCCAGATGCCTGGACACTCTGATTTACCCAAGAGTGATGTACAGCAGGCTTTCTGTCAGTGGCTCCTTCCAGCAAAAGGTGACAACTTAATTATCCCTTGGTGTTACAGAAATATGAATTATAGATACAACCGGCATTTTTCC
>NW_009209016.1:58014-58290 GCF_000690835.1 Fulmarus glacialis
TCATCTTACTTAGTGATGCAGAATACAGGTAAGGAAAGAAGTGTTATTATTTTCTAGGTGCAGTAATTAGGATAAAACTTAGTAGTAGGAATGGGCAAATAAAATTAACTGTCTTATTTAGTGGAAAACAACAAACTTATACCAGGGTAAATATAGTTCAATGGGTATTTGAAAATTAAATGAGATATACAATAGACCATGTTTTATTTCAAAAGTTTGTTTTAAAATGATTTCATATTTTAAAACCATTTATACAGTAACTGTAATTAAATGTAT
>NW_009209016.1:58303-92729 GCF_000690835.1 Fulmarus glacialis
CACCTCAGGGCTTTGGTAATGCTGCTGTTCAGGTGAGCCAGGCGGGGAGCCTTGAGCCAAGCCAGGAGATGTGGATATGGTGTTTTGTGCCTCGTGAGCCGAGATGCATTTGTTCAATTTCTTACCTACAGGTCTCTGCTCATTTCTCTAAAATAAACATTTTATTGTTATGCAAGAAATCAGCCATTCATGAGTGTCCATACTGAATAAAACAAAAGGAAAATATTTAGGTTTTCTTTTTACAGGATTAATATATTTGTTGCCCAAGTATTAACTTAATCCAGTAGCCATCCGTCCTTCAACAAGCTCTAAATGAGAGCAATGTCTTTCTGTCAATGGACTTTATTTAACTGGCTCAGATTATTTATGAGATATTTGCAATTCTGAGCCCCTAAGAGTAATAACTTGTCCAAATAAATTAACATGAAAACTCCCTTGATATCCCCCAAATAATCAAATTCTTTTGTCAACAACATCCCCAAATAGTTTGCACTGACTTCAGCAAAATTTTGTTAGAATTATAGACTTATCTTGAGGCACGACTCTTCCTCTGCAGTTGGAGGACTGTTAATTTCCAGATTAAATAATAGTTCTGTTTTGCAAAGATCTCTCATCAAGTTCTTTGTACAGCAAAGTCTGGTCTACTAAGGTTGTACGGTGAGATGCATCGAATGGGACTCCCACCCTCCTTGGCCTCGCAGCTTCGGTGAGTAACATAAACCTTCCAGCAGCAAAAATGGTGGAATTGCATTTTCTCCTGAAGCTTTAATTGCTGAATGTTTAGAAATATTGCGAAATTCAGAAATACTGTGCAAACGCAATGCAGAGAGAAGTATTGCAGCAGCAAAGAGCTGTGCTGGATTAAACCATCTAGCGGGACTCGTTTGCTGCGACTTCACAAATTGCTCAAAACAGAACCAGATGGCTTTTCCCCCCTTTTTCCTTCAGAGATACTTTGGCAGATCAGTACACGCAGGAATAGTAGATATTTTATGCATGGGAAAATAGTACAAAACAATTTAAATAAAATATTTGAAAGTCCTAGAGGATCTTTGTGTTGGGAGCTGAGCAGGCTGTAAATAATTGAAGCATTAACAATAATTTACACCCCTGGGACCAGCCGTAGAGGATTACAACCTCATGGAACCATTTACCTTGAGAAAAATGACAAAATTTCCAAGGACTGATGGTTCCTTGAGAGAAGATTTGAAGCGGAGGCTGCACTTGGCTTGAGCTTATCTGCTATCAATTCCAGTTCATACAAAGACATTTGCTCTGATTATTATTATATCCCTGCCCTTTCTTGCCCTTGAAGTATTGGCATTGTGGCTCTGAAGACAGATTTAATTAACAAACCGGATAGATGCTGACCTTTCTGAGATTGTTATTCTATCCTTGATTTGCTTTAGGGGAGAAATATTTCTTTCTTGTATAAATATGAAATAACAAATAAATAACCAACAATTGATTTGTAGTTTAAAAAAAAAAAAAAAAGAAAAAAAGAAAGAGCGAGAAAGAAAAGAAAGAAATTAACTGGCCGAGCATGGACACTGGTGTTAGCTGAATGGCTTCAAGACTTTGCGCTGGGATCACTCACCGAGTAAGCTGCCATCCATCACGATTAAAGAGTTGTTGGAGGATTTCTGGAGTAGCTTTTCCAGGGAATCAGGTAACTTAGATAGCTTAGTGCTTTTCACGTTTTTGTTAACTTTGTGATTGATTTTCTGCAGACCAACGAGGAAATTTTCTTTTTGTTGCTTTTTCACACGTTACGGACCACTGTCTCTCACCAGCACATAAAAATGCCAGGCTGGTGATGCAGGATGGCGGGGCTGAGAGCCCCCGCAGGCAGGGTAGGACCAGGACCAGGACCAGGACCAGGACCAGGATGCTGGGCAACAAATGCAGCTAGGAAACAACGTTGTTTATATTCACGTTCCCAAAAATGTTAGTTTTATATTTCAAAACAGCTTTCTTCCCCTCTCCTCCCCCCCTCCCCACCATGCGCATTCTTGGGAAAAGCTCAAACAGTGCTTTGTTTTCTTTAACAATGATGTAATTATTAGACAGTATTAATGGTAGAGAAATTATGAGATAACCCTGCTCAGCATGTAAAAATTCATAATTACTGTTATTTAAATTATAATTATTATTTATAATTATCATAATTATTTTAATAATTGCCATGCTATCATGTTACAAGCATTAAATTGAAACCTTTTTAAACACTCGTCCTGAATCTGTTACTTTTTATCCCACTACCAAGTTATTCTATCAATTGTGCCACTTACACCAGCAGGACTGTCTTGTTGCTGATTTGTATTGTTTCTGCTAAAGTCACTTTAATTCTCGAGGTCAGATTTATCTTCTTTTTTTTCAGTCCTTTGGATTTGTGTTAGTCAGATGGGTCATATCCAACCTGCTTGTCACATCCTTTTTGGAAGAGAGCTTTCAGGAGGAAAGCTGAAACACATGGGCAATATGTCTTGATCTCTTGCCGAGCTCAAGCCGAATGGCTAGGGCAAGCCAAGGTGGGGAGTTTGCGCTGGTAGCCCAGAGCATGGTTTTTTGTGGAAAATTTGTACGATGCTTTCTCGTTTAAGTTTGTCTAAGCCCAGTCAATCTGATTTTATACAGCAGGGTGCTGGACAAAACGAGAAGGCATCAGCTGCCATCTCCTAGTGTTCTTATGATATGGGTGCATGGAGAGCAAAAGGACTCTTATTCTTTCTCTTCCTTGCCTGTTTGAGTCCCATGAATTCCCTTCTTTCCATTTTCTGTCTCACCTTCTCTGTCTGTTTTTCTATCCACTCAATTACACAAAGTCTAGCAATTCCCTTTCTCAGAGCCAGACTTAATGATTGATCTGCCTTTCTGATGTCTAGATCATGGCTTGGAAAGAAGAGGTGAAATATTCCTGCCAGTTGGGAACAGGAGAAAGTGATTCAGATTATAAATGTTCATAATAGGTTATAAATGTTCATAATTCTACAACAAACTGAGACCAAAAGATTTCTATCTTGGACATCATGGTAGATGAAGGAAAAGGTCAATTATACCATTAATTCATAAAAACCTTTCTTTGCAGGTGGTGGAAATTGTAAAATCTTATTATATCATATAACTGTAACCTTAGGTTACCCAGTAAAATCAGAAAAGTCTTTGCTGGAACAGCAGAAGGAACTAGGTGTTCCAGATAGCTGTTTTGTATACCTTTACACTACACACTTGCACAGAGGCACCCCTTTTGAAACAGTATTATAAAACGCATCGTTACTTACATGTGAAGTATATCAACTGTCCTTCCATTTTCTAATTTATTTGTTGTTGGATCAAATAATGTTCATTCTTAAATAAGCCCCCAGGGAACCAAACACCACCATCTCACAAGGTACCTGGTACTGCCAGTTCAGCGATGGGGCAGCCCGACAGGGTGGAGTGGAGCTGTTAGGAGTCCTGCACCGTGCTCTGCTGTGTCCTGGGTTGGAGGAAATTTTCCCTCTGGGCCTGACCGATAGAGCCTGGTCCACTAAACGGTACCCCGAGGTTTAGCAAATGGAAGTGTTCCTGCAGCACTAATGCCTTGCCTCAGAAATTGTACATTAACTTGTCCATTCATCACAGGTTTAGGGCACCTACCACTACTAAAAAGCAGAGTGGCAGAGGTACAGTTATGCCATTTATACCAGTTATAAAACCTAGATGGCCTTTATTTTGTGTGCTGCCGAACACCTATTGATCACCTAGGTTTTTTAACTTGATGCAGACAGCCTTACAGATTTGATTTATAAAGGAGATTTATTTTCTGTTTTGACAGAAACTGCAGACTTTTCTGCATAACTTATTAAAGTATAGATTAAAAGTGACGTGTTGATTTGTTACTGACTTTGAGGATTTCTTTCTATGCTGTTTGCCTCCAGCATTAAGCAGTCCACTGAACACATAGCTTGTGCATGAATCCTTTTTTTTTTTCAGTCTTGGGACTCATTCTAATATTATGCGTGATGCATTCAACCAATAAAGAGGTAAACAGAAAGACTGAGTTTATGCCAGCGAGTCGCAATAAGCTGTGCATTGGCAAAATATTTAATCATCCTAAAATTGGATGCTGGGTCCTCCCACATGGCTCTATTTTGCATTGCAAAATGCGTATTTTTTAAAGGTCAGAGTTTCCGATTTCCATATTCTTCTGTTGCTTTTTTTCTGAGAATTCAGTTTCTTTTATTAGTCTGCTATCTAATATTTCACTACCAGGACTTCTGACCTTTCCTGTAATTTTTTTACCTCTGTAAATGAGCTGTCCTTACTGCGTATTAGTCCCATACACACATTCTGATATGCCCGTTTCTGGCCATCCGAACATGAGAGTGAGAGTCAGGAGACAGAGGGGTGCCAGGAGGAGTAGGAGTGCTGCTCACCCGCGTGCGTCGGCACTGCGCCGAGATCTATCAGACTGCTCCACATTTAGAAGAGTCTAACTTCAAGTGTATAGTTCTTTACCGAATTCACAGCGTTTAGCTTTTCCAAGTTACAAATGAGACAGAATCCAAAGCAGATTCAATCGTATCGTCTCAGTTTTGCTCTCTGCTTTACTGGCTGTAACAGATACTCATCAACTGGGCAGGAACTGGTAAAAATCCAGCTCAGTTTCTGACTTGTCTCTCACAGGGATATGACTAAAAGCCTTGATCTTACACAGACTGCAAGTCAGTCTTGTGTAAATAGCAACACTAAGGCTCTGTAGTATGATCAAATAGCCACAAGCAATTGTGGCATTAAAAAAAACTCTCAGAGTTTAAAGCACCTTTGTTATTTTCTATTACGTGTTAGGCATTTTTAGAAATATAAATGTATACAGAAATTATCGAATTTGGGATCATTGTACACAGCCATCTCTTGTGGTTTTCTCTTTAGTAGGGTGGATGGTATCATTATTTTTTGTTGTTCATCTTTTAGCATATCAATTTATTACTTAGTATTTTAGTCAGCGATCACGTGCTTGGTAAGTATCATACTGAGCAAAGGCAGTTTGATAATGCTTTTCATAACTTGGCTCTATTTTCTGTTGCTAAAGCATTCTTGAAATTCCTTTTCCTAACATCAGCCTGTGGTCTCATATAAATGCATCTGAGCGGTACAGCTCCCACGACGTAACGCTCTGACCCTCAGCCAAGCTGCCTGCTTGGCGCTGTACGTAACGTCGGTTTGGCACGCCTTGATTGGGATGTCAAGTCAAACGCTGATGTGAAACTAGATGGAAAGATCTTCCTTTTAGTTTATCATTTCCAATTCAGCCCAACAGAGTAATAACAGTGCAGTTGCCATCTATTTAACCTGAACAACAAATGAGAAGCCAAAAATCCAACCTGAAGAAGTGAGTGTTGCCCATGGACGACCTCTGTTTTAGTCATCTAGGAGAAGAAAGTTTTATTTACAGCAGATGCTGCTTAGGTGATCAAGGGCTTTTGCAATGTCACGCTTCCCAAAGCAGTTATGCCTTAGCACAACTGTTTCCTCTGTCACACCCGGACAATAAAAACCTCCTGTGTTGAGGCTGGATCCTCTAAGGCTTCTGAAAGCTGATTCCCCCCCCAAACTGCAGAAATAAATCTGACTGCAGAGGTCCCCTCGTGAACTTTGCTCCTGATGATTCCAGTCTCAGGTAGCTGGAAAAGAGAAGAACCTTTTTTTCATTTTTTTAAGTATATAGGTTTGCTTTAGGACCAGATAGGTGTTTGTCGGAACGCTCTGACGTAGTCTCCATACCGAAGCAGGGCATTCTTTCTTTTCAAGGCACAAACCTTAGCATTTAGGAAATCACCAGCTCATTTTCCATTTCCTTTGAGAAATCCTTATAAAAATCCTCTTGTCCTGACCTGTTCCAATCTCCCAGTTTTCAGGCATTAATATCTTTTTTTTTCTACCCACTTTCAGACGCTTATTGCCGGCATCACCCAGCAAGGCTGCGCAGGGAGCTTGTGTTGAGCTTTGACCCTGGCCTGCTCTCCAACCCTTTGCTGTTTCGGGCACTGCAAGTGTCGATAATTACCATCTTGGAGAAGTCATGGGCAGTTGAGATGATCCCCATTTCAGCCATTTCTGGGAGGTAAAGGGGTGCCCTTGTCTTCTACCTTACATTAAGAAAAACTCAAGAAGAGTCAATTTGCTTCGAGAGGTTTGGCTGGGGAAGGATACCTGGGGGCCTGGGGCACAGCAGGGACCACCTCTCCCAAGTCCCCAGCTAACGCCGTTGTGGCTGTATCAATTTTCCTCATCATTTGTCACCTGCAGAGTATTCTTATAAGCAGTGCAGTATAACAGGCGACGATGTTATCATTTTCTTCTCTTTCTTCTTCTTCCCATCTTTACCCCAAATTAGAGAATTGTTCACATCTGTCTCCCTGGGATTTCTGCAGATCTCTAAAGTAGTCAATTAGGTATCGACGGAAATTAGATAGAGAAATAACATGTATTTAGAGATCATATAATCTATTCTCTAGAAAACAGAAAATAAATTGCATTTAAGTAATTTTCCATTTCTCAGAGGTAAAAGAAGTACTATGACCCTTATAGGTATTAAGATGACCATTCTCAGATCAAAATGAGTGATACTGCAGTACTTTCACAAGTGTTATGTGTTTTCTGATGAATGAATATGAGCAGAAAGCAAAATTAGAAATTTGACAATCTAACACAGCAGTGTTAATTTTCTACAGTTTTGTCATTTACTTGCAAGAAACTTAATATATTTCTTCTATAGCTTTATTGCTCCTTCCTTTATCAGAGCTCTATAGACTCTAATATTCTGCTCAGTGAACTGAAACATCTGTCAATATAAAAGCATCTTCTCATAAAAGCACTGGGAACCGTTATGGTATATTGTTATATACACTAGTGTTACCTAAGGAAACATTTAAAGGTTTGAAGAATAAACATTTTATGGAAAACAAAACTTCTAAATTAAAAATACATTTTTTCTTGATTTAATTCAATAAGATATTTCATCCTCTAACAAAACGCATATGCGTGAGGGGAAGGAATAATCCTTTAATAAGAAACAAAGAAAAGAAAATACTTTTTAGTATTAGTTTAGTATTAGTATTTTAGTTTTGGTATTTAGCGACACCTGCTCTGAGTTGTCTCCCTGTCTGTAAGACTGAAGCCTCAACTCCTCTCCTTTACGTGCTGCTTCCACTCCCTGGCACCACCCAGGGACCCCACACATCCCGGCCAGCCCCCAGCCTCGTGGGCCACCGCCGTACTGCTTCCCCGCCTCTGAAAAACAGGCTCGGGGTCTTGCCACAGCAAACAAGGTACTTTTTGTGCTCTTTGGAAACCTCAGTGTTTCATTACTTTGTAAAAATAAGCCTTACATATTAGTAAAACTACTCATAGGCTGCTGTTCCCAGGTCAAAGGGGAAGCAAGCTGGCCAACGTATGACAAAAGCATCACCTTCCCAGCCCTAACCCTCATCCCAAACACGGATCGGGAGGAGGCTGAGGGAGGAAAAGCAAGTCAGGTTAAATGAAAAAACACAAGGAGCTGTCCTGTAATTTTTTTCCCAAGATCACAGTTTTTGCTTGAACACTGGTGTCAAACATAATCACCTCCTCCGTGACATTTGCACTACAGGGACCATCTGCTTCTTACAAAGCACGACCCTAAGACAGCTTCATCTCCAGGAAAGTCATCAGGCAAAGAGCAGCCAGCGCCAGGAGACCTCCTTTGTGCAAGGTAAGCCTTATCAGCAGCTCTGCTGTGGTTGCCTTCGATCTCAAAGAGGAGGAAACTTTAGGAAAAAGTCATGAATGACGAGGATAGAAAAGTTGTTGGGGAAAAGTTTGGTGGGAGTCAGGGGCACATTGACATGCATTTCAGTAGAAACTGGGTGACTGCTTGTGTTTTGATTCTGCTGCCTGTGATAACATAGTACACACTATTTCCATCCTCTTTTTATTCCAGTTCATACATTTCCCAGTTCTTTGGGTCATTGAGTTTGTTCATAAGTTTAACAACACACAAGACCATGTGCACTGTAAATATTAGAACTTTACTGAGCAGATAGCTAGGGCGTGAGGCTGCTGATATAATGCAAATATGCTTATTACTGTTAGAATTTCAGCCAGGGAAAAGTCCAGACATTATCATTTTGAGAAATGAGGGTTTTTTCCATCTTATTTACAGTGCACAGTTCACTGGTAAAGACCGTTAGGGCTGAAATTGCTAAAGGAACTCAACCTCAAATATGTTTGAAGACATTCCCTGAATGAAGCAGAGCACACTCGTAATAACAGCAATAACGAGTTCATTGCAAGGCGTCTTCTGGAAAACTTGACAGTACCACAGAAATTATGTGCAGAAAATGTCGGCACTCGCACTCACATCTGATTTAATATCAGCATTTTGTACTTTATGTCATATTTACACAAAGGGTTGTAAATACAGGCATGTGTCTATCTGTCCAGCTGGTTTTTCAGCAAGGACTTGGGGGGAGAGCTGCTGGGGAAACCCCTGGGTGTTGCACGGGGGGGCACTGCCTTTGCACGGGTGGGGGGTCCTGGGCCTGAGCCGGCTTCGGCACCTTGAGAATACCAAAGCCTGGCGATTCCACTCAGAACTGCTGTCTGACACTGACCCTGGTTACAGCTATTGCCAAGCAATTTAATTGACCACTGCCTCAGTTTCTCTGTTAAACACAAAGAATTATACATGCGTGTTGCAACTGCTCAGCTCAGGGATGTGCTGAGAACCAACTGAAATATCTGGAAAATGGTTTGATTGGGAAGCTCTGAATATAATGTCTCGTCTGTATGTGGAGTGACAGTTATTATAAATATATGATCTTTTTAAGGTAAACTTGAAAAATTACACATATCTTAATGCACTGGGAATTAATTTTGTTTCATTATACATAGTGCTGTAAATGTACTTGCAGAAATACATTAACAGACCATTAAAGCATTTTAAGTGGATATGACTGTAAATGCTCACGTTGGTGACTTGAAGTGTTTTCATTTTTAACATGGTTTAAACCACTGAAGTATGCTTGAAACGAGGACATTTATTAGTCCTTTGCTTTCACAATAAGTTACTTAACTTACTCAGCCATCTAATCATGGAAAGAGACAGAAATAGCCAATTAGAAACCAAAGGCAGCTGAAATAAAGGGTTTACAAACAAGCTATAGCCTACAAAACCACATGCAGAACCTAATGCAGACCAGCATCTCTTTTCGTGGTGGACTGAGAGTACCTGGAGACACTCACCTCATGCCATACATAGCTGGGGATTTAAATTCCTCAGCTGCCATCAGCACAGTAAGTGGCACAGAGCCTTCAGCCGCGCTGTTTGCGCAGCGTAATTGCTGTCGGCACATGGAGCAGAAGCTGCTCTGCCACGTGCAGAGGATCTGGGCAGGAGGAACCTGCCGGAGCGGGAGATGGAGCATTTTGCAGTGATGCTGGGTTTTGGAGATACCCGACATGTAAGAGCAAAGCTGGGCTGATAACTTACCATGTTTGCTCGTTCCAGCTTCTCCAGGAGCCCTGATAAATCCTACTGCTGAGGATTAACATGTAGAGGACATGGAAGAGGAGGTAAGCAAGGCCAATGATTGCTAATATTTTTACCAGGATTGCCACAGTCATACCTAGTTCAGCCTGTGTTTATTTTCCTGGTATGACTGGCCTTCAGAAAGAAAAACAGGAAAATGCCAGGAGGATGAAGAGTTGTTACATATAAAAAGCTATATGAGTCATTAGTGCATAGGAGGAAGCAGCAGCAGTCCTTATAAAAACCTGTTGGTGTTTATTTTTTTTGGACAGTGCTATCAGCTACTGTCTTCTTCATTTGAAATAAAGGCAAGAACAGAATCCAAAATGCAAGAAACTAAACACTCGAATCCCATTTGTTCATACGCACCCATATGAAAAAATGAGCAGGTAGAGGACGTATGTATCCAGGCACGTACTCCAGACCTTTGCTGGACTCCTATGTGCTTTGTGTGGGACAGTCTAGATATATGAAATTATGCCTACTATTTCCTAACGCTGAGATGTAAATGTTAAACCTACTGTCCCAGTACAGCACTTGCACTGGTGATAGAAGAAGCGGACTGGGTCCTCCCTTTGTGTGAGATGGTATCCTTGGCCAAAGCCTCCAGAATTGTCCCAGCGAGGGGTATGGCCCAGTGATATTCATGAATCCGGCCTGTGCATCAGCACTATCGTGTATAAACTGCTTTGTGTGAAGTGATGTGCTTGCAACGATCAGCTTTTGCTCTGATCTCTCAGTTTCTATTGAATGCTTATTATTGAGTTTAATCAGTGAAATGAATTTGCTAATGAACTTGTTAATAAGCTTGCCATAGCTAATGTTGGGGAGGTTCTTCTGTTCCTGTTTTTTTTTGGTTATTGTTGTTTTCATATATATAAAAAAAAAAGCTACTGCAGCTGTTTGGCAGCTTGTTTCTTTGCTTTAGGCAAATGACAAGAATAAGTTCAGTTACAATTGCTTTGATGTAAAGAAAAGTTAATAGAAATTTTAGTAGCAATATCAGCTTAAGAGAATTTGAGCTCATGACCTTTGCATTGTAATGAAGCCAGTTTATCTGCCAGGCTGGCAGTCTTTCATTCCCATACATCCATACATGGGGATATTCAGTTACTGGCACCAGGAGAACAGTTTTGGAAGAATTCAGAAGGGTTTGTGCCATCTTGTTTGTATGCAGTTCTGTGTGTTCATTAGATACACATAGAGTTACGTAGCACGTGTCCTGAGCATTAGCCACAATATCAAGGTGTGTATATAGAAAGATGCAGGGTTAATACATGTAATTAACTATGATATATTTGGGAAACACAGACCTGATTTAGGGCACCCCTGTGTTTTTAAGTGAGCCCTATCTTGGCAGCACAGGGAAGAGCTGGGCATCACGGGAGAGTTTCAGGCCCCAGGATACTTTGGGCCAGCGTCATCTTTTGCTTCTCCTACCAAGCAGTAAGCCAACACCGCAGGCTGGTCCTTTCACAGCACGGGTGAGCACAGGGGCGAGCTGGGCATCACGGGAGAGTTTCAGTCCCCAGGATACTTTGGGCCAAGTGTCATCTTTTGCTTCTCCTACCAAGCAGTAAGCCAACACCGCAGGCTGGTCCTTTCACAGCACGGGTGCAAGGGCCCAGTGTTAATGTTATTTGCACAGTCTTACCTTGCCTATGCGTTGCAAATATCAGCCAAAATTCCTGTAGCCACCTGTTTGTTTTCACAAGCCCTCCCCGGGCATGCTGCGGGTCACTGAGCTTTCGCATGGAGCTCCCAACCCATCTGCTCCTCGAGCACCAGCCCTTGCTCAGGTCCGTCCTGCCTGTGATTCCGCGGCGTGTTCCTGGTGCCACCAGTTAATTCCAGAGCACAAAAACCTCGCCCGAGGAACGCTGCTGCGGTCTGCTGGCGTGGTTTTGTCCCCCCAGGACTTCCCCACCAAAGAATAAGGCACAACAATGAAGTGGTGTGATGAGATTTCTTTCACCGCAGCCTGTGTCATGGTGACAGTGGCAGCAGTTTTTGGCCTTGACACCCTATCAATTTTCTATCAAAGCCTTGGAAAACGGGAAGCTGACTGCAAAAGCCACCATGCTATTAGTACAGCAACCCCAGCGACCCACAGAAAGAGGCAAGGCTGTCAAACCCCTCTGTGTGCTAAGAACCTGCCATCAGTGTGCTGCACAGGACAACTTTCTTTCCCTCATTCTCAGTAAATATTATGAAACACCTTTTGCTTGGCAGAAACACGAAATTCACTCGTGAGAATTGTTATAGTAGATGTAGTAAATAGACTTTTATACTCTCTTTATGTTCCATGAGTATACACAAAGATTTCATTAGTGTTTCAACACTAAGAAGCAGTTTTGGATACTATAGTCAAAATGGAAATGGACTGGGTATAGCTTACAGAACAGGTTGGATGTCTGGAAGAAAAGCATCTATAAAGGAAGCGCAGGTAAGCGCTGGGAAGGAGTGCGGGGCAGGGCTGAGGCTGGTGTGGAACTGCTGTCGACGGGTTTTTAAGAAGGGGTTGGGCACACCTCTGTCAGGAATGACAGATGGTATTCGGTCCTGCTTTGGGGTCCAGGGTGGACTAGAGGGTCCAAGGAGATCAGTTCCTGCCTTACTCTCCCTGTCTATCATCAGGCATTTAGCACCTGCAGATTGTATTAGAAGAGGCAATAGCATCTAACTTAGGTATGAATGTAACGTAGGCATGAGATGAACAAATTATATGCTCTGAAACTCATTTCGTTCTTTGAGATGAAAATGACCCATTTTGGCCAGAGACTCATCCTTGCCCGGTGCACCTCCTGAGTGGTCTGGCACCTCGCTCCGTCCCGGGGCCCCGGGGCTTGCTCGCTTTCTGATGACACTTGCATTAACCCAAGGGTTAGATGTCCTGACAGTCTGCCAGCTTGAGTTTGCTCATTTTCAGGAGGTTTCAGCTTCTCGTCCCTTTCTAGAATCACATTATGACAGAGTCAGCGTCCGGCAGGACGCAGCCCTCACGCGAAGTGCTATGGGATTGCCTCGTGCTGCGGAGCACGGGCTGCTGCAGAAACCTTTCCTCTGTTCCTGGGGCAAGGGCAAGAGCACACTCGTGCCAAACCTGCAAAGCCAGAGGTTGAAATTGTCTCCCACTGAGATCAGAGCAGTGCAATAAACTGATTTGCACGTTGTTCCATGGGAACAGTAACGGCGCTGTATCTTACCCTTACTGTGCTATCTGTGTTGTTACGTACTTCCTGCTCTATTATGATTGTAATCAATACATTTTACAAAAGAAAGGCATGCTGTTTAGGATGAATATGGGGGTTTTTTTGGAACTCCACAAATCTGTTAAAGAAAGTATTTTATAATAAACTCATAGTTGCCTGTTAGAAATGGGTGATTTCATTCCATTCTGCCAGTGGATCACTAATGGACAATTTCTAGCCAACACAAGAGAGCAATTTCCATTTATGTGCTGACCCATAGGCTAGGGTTGGCTTTGGTTGAATGCAATGCCAAAGGTTATAGAAAACAGCTTTTGGGGCCAAATCAGCCATGACAATTTCAGACAAAATACCATGGTCAAAATATTTCCACCACCCCTGTTTCCAGGTCTGCACAGTCTTCAGAGACGAGCTGGTTCCTGGCCAGCAGCATGAGTATGTCTGGGTCGAGGGCTCAAACATAATAACATCAATGGGAGAGCCTGACAAACTTTACGTTGTGTTTGTTCACCTTCAGCTGTCCCAAGAGGATTGCACAAATTGCTGTGGGCTTTTTCATTTGCACCGGACAGCTGTCCTTATTTATGACACCCTTTTTTAACATTATGAGGCTTCAGCCTCACACATCATAAAGCTCAAATTAAAATGTGTCCCTCTGAGCTTTCACAGGGTGTGCGCAAATGCCGTAAAGCGAAGTGGGAGATGATCAATGACAACATACTGCTTTCTGCATCGGAGTTAAGGGTAAGCCAGAGTGCATCCTGACAGGTTTTATCTCATACTCTACGTATAACATTTTGAAAAGCGCCCTTTAATGTTCCTTTACACTAGCTTAGTTTAGATTAGGACCTACAGAAACATTAAAAACAGTCGATGTCTATACGCTCTTGATGTCCCTGACACAACAGAAAAATACTTCCTGCTCATGGTGGTAGAATTTGAGATAACTTACCTTCAAGGAGACAGGGCTTCACACCTCAAAGCCCTCGGCTCCACCTCTCTCTCTTTCTCCTTCTGTCACTGCTGAGAAAGGAGCACAGACACAACAGTGCTGGAACCTCATCTGATTTGGGCTATTTTTGGGGTGAAGGCATAGGTGCTGTGGGTTGTAAGGTTGCAAACTAGTGTCTTGGAGAATATCTTGCTCAGCACCTCATTCGTGTTATCTGGGCTTCACCGTGAGCAGTGGGGATGTTGGAGGTGGCAGCATGGCAAAACAAGCGTCCCTGAAGAGAAGCAGTTTCTAACGCACGCAAAGTTTTAAGATTGCCCTCCTAGAGATGAGAAATGCTCGACTTCACAACACAGCCATGCACGTCAGCACTGCACCATGCACTTAGCTCTGCCTCTGCTCTGTCATGCAATGTCTGTTACTGTGAGTTGATGAGGGTGAGGAAGAGGATGCCCTGTCGCGTGCATTTTCCCAGCACATTGAAAATCCCACCGAGCAGCTGCAGTTCCATGATGAATGTACTTGGAATGTGTTTTCTGTGGCAATAGCCACAGCAATCGGCGGCTGACCTCTGCCATGCAGCAAGGCACGGGTGCTGATACCAGATGGCAGTGCTGGGACATGAATAGCCATCTCATAAGCAGCGTTTGTACATATTACGCTGCTCTGTTACTTTAAGTGAACCTTTTCAGTTTATAAATATAGGAGAAAAGGAGACGTTTATGAAAGAAATAAAGAACTGGGAGCTGGGAGACAAAAGACTTTTCACCTTGCAAGAAAGGGATGAATATTGAAGGAGAAGAGGAGATGGATTGGGAGCTCATTTCTGAAGGTTAGGATGGTTTTCCCTTTCCTTTTGTTCCTCCCCCATTCATTTCAATGAGAATTGCACAGAATAATAATCTACTTGTTTTGTCTGTGTGATAATTGCATTGATAATTTAGTATGATTTAAATAATCAAATTCAGAGTGTTTTGTATGTCAGACTCTGAGAAAGGGTTTTCTTTAATCTCCAAAGATACATATTCATGATGCCACTATATATATAGCTAAAGAAATTACTGTACCATTGTCTGCTTCAAATAAGTCATCCATTGCCTGCTTCTTAAAAGAAAGACGAAACAGTCAAAACACAAGATGATTGATTTGTACTTTCAAAGTTCACCTCCTCTCACTTTGGTAATGGATTTCTTTATCTATCAACAGCTATCCTTGTCATTTAACGTCTGCCCAGCTCAACCTATACTCAGGTTTAAGTGCTGTGTCAAGCAAATTCATGCCTTGATGTTTTTCTGCCACCTCCAACTCATGTTTTGCTCTTGCCACCGCAGCAGAACAGGTCCTCGGTGTGCCAACCGTGTGTCTTGTGCCTTGCTGGTTGGGCTGCGAGCTGAACTGGATACCGAGCTCGGGATAGAGCCAGGGGCTGCTTCTGCCTCCCGGGACGTGAGCCGTGGGACATCCCAGCAGCCATCTGCCTGCCTTGGTTTCTCCTCCATTCGTCGTCACTGTTGGGCTTCAGGTGGCAAATGCAGGAGCCCCATTTTGTATGCCACTATTCATTTTCTAAGCATAGTATATCCCTATTTTCTAGATTATTGTATGCGTGGTTGGAGCTATGGATACTATTAAATGAGGAAAAATAACGGTTGTAAAAAAGATCACAAGAATGGCCCCACTGAAGACTGCGGGAGTTTTGGTCAGGATATGTATACATGAATAGGTCACGAGAGACCTCGTTGCAGTGCACAAGATAATGAACTCGTGATAAGAAGCATCTCAGATTTTTATGACAGTCTATTTTTGTATTGGATTTGAACATTTGCTGGATCAGGATTTAACTAATTTATTGTGCAAGATAATGAAAATACCCTAAGAAGCATCTTTATGGAACAGTACTTGCCTTTGAAGGATTTAAAAAAAAAAAGGCTATTCTAGAAATATGAATATTAACATACCACAGGTCAAATACCTCTAATTTTCTTAAGTTTAAAATTTAATCTGTAACATATTACCATGCATTGGTACTAAAATGCCTTTGTTAAGACAGGTAGCCACAGGCTAGCGACTGACATACATGGGCGAGACAGAATTTAATAGCAGATTTCCCTGTGCTTTGTGACACTGCTGTGTATTGCCATTTTGAAATCCACAGCATGGGGTGGAGAAAATTTCAAGATAAGTGGAAAAATGAAATTATTTTCCATGAAAATTGGTTGATATTTGAGTATGAAAATAGTATATTGAAATCTGTTGAACCAGCCACAGATGAAGGTGGTGTGTTTAAGAAGAGACAGCAGAATCCAGCTGAGAAAACCAGATGTAAGAGATGGGTGAATCATTTAATGCAAATTCCTTAGTTAGCTATTTTTGATCTTTTGTTCACAAATTGTCTTGAAATAGCTCATGAATTTTCTCAATTATACGTGCTTTAGTCACTACACCAGTTTTGTAGACAGCTTGTTGTATGCGCTCTGAGAGATGTTTGCTGTCTCATGGATCTGTCATGCTGTTTGGTGGCTATTTTTCTTCCCATCCATTGGAAGGATGCAAAATTTAGGCTTTCTGCATGAACAGTTTTACATACACTGTCAAAATGTATTCACCATTATTGTTATTTTATGTGTGCATATACCAATGCTCATAGGAATCAGATTAGAATTCAAATAAAAGAAACAGAATTAAAACATGTTTTCAGAAGAATGGATAATTTATGCCTTGATAGAAGCCTGTGCAGTATAACTGAAATAACAGCAGGAAGGGGGTGGATAAATTATTTATTCTCCACATACATATCGATTTTTTTTTTTATGTGTTACTGAGCTGAGCATGGAAAAGCTTTTGCTAGTTTCTTGCCTTTGTACATAATTCCTTTTCAAACTGGAACCAGGGTTTTTCCAGTCTGGTTAGTTCATAACAGCAGGGACTGCTGAAATATGGGCAATATCTCACTCGTGCCTTTCTTCCTTTCTTTTTTTTTCTTCCTTTCTTTCTTTTTTTCTTCTTTTCTTTCTTTCTGGCAGAGCCTCAGTAGAAAAGGAGAACACAAAATTTATTGCAGAGCACAGCCTCCCTTGTACCTCTGGCCAAGCAGTCCATTGTCATTGTACTAGATTTATAGTTAAACTGATGTTTAATCCCTGGAGAATTTAGTCTGTTTGCTGTGAAGTCTGAGCTAATGCAGAGCAATTCCTAAGTGTGCGATTCTGGGAGGGGTTTTTTGACTTTGTTTTTTGTTCTTTACAGAGAAATGTTTCTAAAAAATGCTGGCCGTTGAAATTAAAAGAATCAGGTTTTTTCTTCCATTTTATCTGAGGCAATTAGTTACTTAATTATTGAACACAGCTTTTACCAGTGGCTGTGATGAGGTACAATGTTTCCATTTTTTCAGACTCAGCCATCAAAGACTTTTAGTTCACGCTTTTAATGGGGAAAAGATTCCTCCAATGGGTAAGTACCTTGCAATGTTTAGATAAAATTATTGTGTATATTTAAAAGTATTGAGGGTATATTTAAATTTAAAAAACCCAAAATGTTTAAAAGGCACAGTTAGTCAGGCTATGGCATCCACTAATATGACTAAAACAGTTTTAAAAAAAAATCACCCCAGTTTATTATAACATGCCTTTCAAGTAATATTGTATATTGGTTCCTGAGATCTGTCGTTTTGTCCACCAGCTCTGTCCCATGAGCTAAATTTTGACTGGTTCAGGAGAAGCACGGGAGTAAATTAGACTTAATACATTAATTTTTAACATATTAGCTATGTTTAAGAGCATGAGAGCTGCAGCTGAGAGCACTGAGTGGATGAGGGAGGCAAATCTCCTGGATGGGAGGAGAAACCTGCATTTAATCCATGCTTTGCAACAGAGCAAATAGCAGAAATCCAGCCGGAGGAGCCGCCGGAGTGAGAAGCCCATTGCGGGGAGAGAAAAGCCCCTGGGAAGAAGCACCCAGGGCAGTCAGTGCCTTTCGAGGCACCAGACACCATCTTGTGAACAGCAGAAACGCTTGTCCATGGGCTGGGATGTTTTCTTCTTTGAATTTTAAACACAAAGTTTGGGGGATAAAAGTCTGACTGTCCTAAGGAGTTACTGACTTTATCCTGGATATGGAGCTGACCTCTGACTAGGTAAAATGTCTGAATGCTGCAAAACACTTGAAATAAGAGCAATAATAATGCACAAGCAATCTGTAACTCATACATTGACATTTAGTCTTAGAATTAAGCTGTTACTATTTCTTGCTTATTCCCCCCAGGTTAGATTTTCATACTTCCAGGAACACGTATAGAGAAGGAAAAAGGCATTTGCTGCTTAGGAACCCTCCACACAAGTATCACCAGTCCGTGCATGTCCAGGTTATGTGGTGATCCCAATATTTACTGCTTACACCCTGCCTCCAGACAACCCTTTCTGCACACTCTTCAGTTTGGTGCTTTATTGCCCCTAAAGGTCCTGCCTTGCTTGGACAACGTCCTCCTGCACTTTATCAAGATCTCTATTCCCATTTTTTTCTTGCCATTTATCATGAAGTCTTAAAAATTTCATTTTATATGTAAAAAATGCAAACTGCCACATGGGTTTTTGAGTACTGCCCTTACCATGGATATGGGCTGCATTTCACTGCTGGCCAGGCTTCTGCCGGCTTGTGGTTTCCCAGGCAATGTAGCTTGGCTGGGAGCAGCTCAGAGTTCATCATTTTTTGCACGTAAAAGTCAACAGCCCTCTTATCACAGGGGGACTTGGCAATCAACCGCCTGAAGCATGGAAAGGCAGGGAAAACTCCTCAACAAGACAGGCAGTGCCCTAAGAAAGGGAAAATTGACTTGTTAGAAAAGGAAGCCTCATCATTAGTTTTGCCTGTGTATTTTATAGCCATTCTCATCATATACAATTATGCAAGCAGTAGTGCTTTATGTTTGAAAGGATAAATATTCAGTGAAAGTAGTGAACGCTTTTACTGCATTTTTAAATCTACGGCGTTGACAAGAATAAGATGCGAGTAACCAGCTCTAGTTTTATGAAACTTTGAGGTGGTTCACTCAGTTCCCACCTACCGTGTGTTTATCCCCGACATCCCACAGCAGAAGGAGCGGCACCGTTGCCTTCCTCGTGCCAATCATCATTTTCCCTCCACGCCAATGTGCGCGGTGCTGATGTGGGTCAACACAAGCTCTGCTTTTCATGCGGTGCTCCGTGCATGAATTAGTTCTCCACGAAGCTCTGCTTCCAGACAGAACGATCCCTTGGGACAATATTTTTAAGTTTAACAAAAAGTTCCCACAACCCCAGCTAAAGAGATGGGATTCATTATTTGTTTATATTAACTTGTGAGGAGATTGAAGAGCTTCACCTTGTGAAGTCTCTAACAAATTTTTCCCTGCACAGAAAAAGAGTGAAAATCTAGTAAAACAAACTGGAGTACATATTATTTAAGAAGCCACCAGCCCCTTCCAGTGGAGAATGAGAAGCTGCAGAAAGTTTAAATATGGAGAGATCATCACACAGGGAGTAAAGCTGAAAGCTTTCGTTTGAGTAGATTTCCTTACCCAAAGAATAAAATAAATAAATAGAGTCAAGAGCATGCTGAATTGGCATTTTCATAGAAATAATACTTTTTTGCAGGCTAACATCTAGCTATTGCTTGAGATATGGCATGAAGGGGACATTCCCAGCCTGCTAACATGCAACAGAGATGGGGATGTGAACTGGTAGGTTTTATTTGGAAAAACACATATTTTGAAGTTGTGTTCTGAGGCAGAAATCTGGGTCATTTCTGTCCAGCCCGCACAGAAGAGCACTCTGCTACCTCCATGCCGGTGGGGTGGGAACACTCTTTTGGGACCATTCCCTGGAGCACTCCAGCTCCTCAACCCTGCCTGGATGCTTTGGGGAAAACCCTGCTCAGTAAGGACCAAACAGGGGCCAGTTATGTGCTAACAGCCTGTTACGGCTGTTGGCAGATTTTCAGGAGTGTTTGTGGGCACATCTGAGATGTGAAATTTTAGGTAAAGGCTCCCAAAATCCACTCGCTCCACTACAGACATAAAGAAAAGAAAAGCTGGATTGGTCCTTGTCACTGTAGGGGAAAAACAATTCATTTCCAGAAATTTCTCCATATCATAGCCAATGACTCTTATTCTCTAACCATGTTCAGTGAAGCTCAAACAAGTTCAGCTTCGTCTGTTGCTTAAAAATACTCTGATAAAATAGGAGATTGTAAAGAAAAATCCTTATGGTGCCTGCAATGGTGAAAATGGTTGATATGCTGAAATCTGTCAATAATACCATAGACTGCTATTTTTTCTTCCTGTTGTCTTGATGTCAAAGTAAATATTAATTACTTTTAATTAATTAATGATGGATTCAGGACTGAATGCTTTCATACAAGAAATTAACATCAAGTTAGGATATTTTTTTCTGGCATGGCACTGTTTTACAAGGCTCCAAAGGCAGGCTGCACAGCGGAGGGCACTCTGAGAGGGTGTCATTTCTCATCAGCTATATTTGCATCACCGAACCCTCATTTACCTGCACTCCTCCGGTGATTGATTGTGGTGGTGGCTGTAGATGAAGGAAATGGCTGTAGCTGACACTGTCCATCATCAGATGTTAAACTGCACTGCCTGGAAATGTTGTGAGTCAGGACTTCAGTTTCTTAAGTACCAAAATTAATGATTCTTTTTCTTGGTTGATGAGAGCTCTGAGTCTAATTAATTTCCTGTCACAGCGAGCAGCACTTGCAGAAGAGGAAATAGTGGGGGAAAGCAGATGAAGCTCAGGTAAAAGACGCATTAATTAAAAGCTCAATTTGCTGTGGCCATATTTCGCCTTTCTCTTCAGATTTCCTGTTTACCTCATTTATAGCAAGTAAAGCCCAAGTCTGCCATTGTATTAACTTAGAAGAGAAAACTGTGTAAAATCAGATTGCTGTGAGAAAATACCTGTTTTCAAGGTAATACCGGGACAGTACACATCTTTAACCTATCATAATCGCAAACTGAACAGCCGAGAACAGCGCGTTGGGCAATCAATTACCTGAAACACTCTTCAGTGGTGACTGTTTTCCTGATAGTGCTGCAAGGCTCTCCTATTTTTAAGACAGCAAGTGTGCTGGGCAGATATGAGAAATTAAAACATCTTGGACTCGATTAGACATTGAAGCTTTACTGTTCTTGCTCCAGCCCGGTTAGCTGTGCTGCAGCCCTCTTCCCTGGGCAGGGGACGTGGGGTCTCCCAGGTCTTCTACGTGTCCTTCTGAAAGCAGCTGGCCATCGTCTTGGTCAGAGCGTTTGTCCTCATGGTGTGCACAACATTGAGCTGCACCACTGCTTTTCATGGGAGTCATGCGATTAGGACTGACTCTCTGTTTTAAACTCTACTTCATGACATCTGCCACCCCCAGTAACTCAGACAGAAATATTTGGGCAGTTAAGACAGCTAACGCGTGTCATTCACCCAGTGTGCTCATTTGAAATGGGGGGAAGGGAAAAAGATTAATATTTTAGGCAACTGAAGACAGATATTTAGAGAGAAAAATAGTGGTGGTGCTTGGCTGAGACTCGAGTGCGTTTATACAATGTGAAAAACTCAAAAGGTGGGTCAATTCCTCATTTTGAGATGTTTGCTATTCCCTAAACAGAGCACCTTGCCCCAAATACCCTGGAAGGCTTAAAGCATGATATATCTTCTCAATATATTGCAGGAAAAAGTCTCTCCCTGGGAATATTAGTGACTTTACAACTGGAGAAAATAAGTTCTGCTTTCCCTAAGTAATGCAGCTTATAGTGCGAATCTAGTTTCAGATTCCCTCTGTCCTCTCTAAATCTTTGCTCCGTGTCCTTCCTGACTTGATAGAAGGGCATATTTAATTATCAAGAGTCGTATTTGTATGGACAGATCTTTCATCAACAAAGCATATGTCTTTTGGTTTTGTAATTGTTGAAATCCCATTATTTCTCACCTTTGAGTAACTGAACACATAAACTACGTCCGCAGTACGCATTTGAAGCTGGCCATCTAAAGCAGGCAGACGGAGGTAGCTGCCTTTGCAAGGAGGGCTGTGTGTACGGAGAGATAGTCCCTCCAACTTTCATTTCCAGCTCCTCAAATATTAGGCAGGTTTGCCAAAAATTTGCCCTCCTCAGGCCTATGAGTTATGAATCTTCATTAATATTTGCATGTTTCCCTCTGGGAACCTGTTGGATCTGCTGCTCTGTGTCTGTCTCAAAGTGCTTGCTGGGGTCTGCTCCTCACTGGCACGGTGCGAGGCTCTTGCTACCTCTTCCAGGGGACACCCCAATTTTTGCATTTTAGAGGGCTTGAAGCACATGGACTGTTGTGCTCAAACTCTCGTTATCATCAACAGGGGCGATACATGCCATAAACATGGGGCGAAGTGGTCCCTGTTTGTGCAGCTAGTGCCCAGCCCGTACTCCAACGCTGTAAAATCGCACCCCTCACAGCCACACACCGATGCAGTTTTCTGTTGCTGTCTTTGAACAAATCTGAATCAGCCTGTGCAAGAAAAATGAGATGTGAGTGAGAATTTGTTCTTTGTCGGGTGTCTTCAGGGATCAGACTTCAGATGTGAACTGCTCCGATTTTTTTTAATTTGTGATTTGTAATAGAGAAAATGCTTTGGAAATCCACTTGTTCTTTTCAAGTACTAAAAAAGAGACACTTTCCAAAGGCCACAGCATGGCTTTTGCAGTAGCGGATTACTCCTTCCTAATCTAGTGACCATTTCACACTGTGTAAAGAAAAAATGAAAAAACAGGATACAAAGTGCTTGATATAGCTATTTAGACAGCCAAAAGCCTCCCACAAAAAAAGGAATTACATAGTGCCAGGGCAAGAGGCACGGTACTTTGATGCTCGCCAAGGCAGAAAGCAGAGGGAGGAGCAGACGGCCGCCTGCCCGCGCGGCAGGAGCTCGGCAGCGGGTGCCAGGATGTGAACTGGGGTCAGAGTTAGTCAATGTGTCCTTAATTATCGGGGGGAGGCATAAAGAGGAAGGTGGCCGCGAGTGCCTGTGGCAAGCTATTTCAGTTAGGTTGATTGGGAGGACTGAGGGAAACTTCCAACGGATTTAATAAAGGTAGGAGGGAGGACAGCAGCACGGCAGGTGAAATGCTGTGCTGACAAATGCAAAACAATGCACATTAGGAGGAAAATATGAACTACAGCTCACTGGTGAGTTCTAAATTAGCTTTAAAAGTCATGATAAAGACTTGGGCATCATTATGGAGAGTGAACAAAAATATCTGCTGAGTAGGCAGCAGCTTGTGAAAAAAGACGAGCAAAATGTTCGGATGTTTAAAGACTGGGAACAGAAGATGCAACCGAAATACGATGATGCCACCACACACATAAGTGGCATTACCTTGGTTCACGCAGTGGTCCTGCTCCTCTATACAAAGCGGTGGGAAAGGAAAAGCCTGTTAGAGCAGCTAAAGGCACAGAAGGAGCTAGTGAACCTATACTGAAAAGGCTGTGAAAAGCTTGGAGCCTCTCAGCGTGGGAGTCCCCATGATGAGTTCAGTCTTCAGTCCCCTCGCTTCCCCCTGCTCTGTGTCGTCTCCACTGCGGCAGTGACCGTGCCATGGTAGAGGCTACATTAAATTTGAAGTAATTTCTACTAGCACAAAACAATCCCGTCATCATCTTTCTAATGTTCACATGGAAAGCTTCTGCACTTTAATTCTTATTATATGTTTCTAAAGTGCAAGTTCATTTTGATAATTACTCAAATAACATTATGAAAATCAACAACAAAGAGCCATAAAGTCACGGGTTGGATGACACCTCCGGACATGTAGTCCAAAGTCCTGCTCACTGCAGGGCCAATGTTAGGTCACGCTGCTCAGTGCCTTGTTCAGTCAAGTTTCGATTATCCTGCAAACATTGCGTGCCAAGAATTTCTACCTCAGATTCATTATTGCTCCATTAAAAAGCTGGTCTCCAGTCCATAAATTTATTTTATTCCAACTGGTACATGAAAAGTCATAAACCAATTTATGAGCTGAAAAATGCTCATCTTGCTGCCACAGCAATTTGACATATGCCAACTTTAATTCTGGCTTTTTCCTAAAACCTCTGTACAGCTTTTTGGAGGAAAGCAAGCTGTGATATGGCTTCAGCGGCTGTGCTGAGGAACGAAACTTCACCACAAATAGAAGAGGATGTCTGATATATTCATTGAGTTATAATATTACAGACAAGTATTTAAAAGGCTCTTCTGTTCTCAGTGCACATACTTAAGTAGTATCTGCTCAGAGAGAGGGAGAGAAGTTGGTGTGGGTGGTACAAAGGATCTTTTAAGAGCACGTCCTTTCATCACACCTGTAGCGCGGGGCTGTGCCTGCCGTGCAAAGCGAACCCTCGTCTTTGTGTCCCCTCAGATTAGAGGAGCAGCAAGGTGTTTGATCTGCTGATGATCTCAGGGGAAATTATCAGAAGATCAAGAAGTTTCTGCCATCAGCTCATTGAGCCAACTCAAAGTCTGCGTTTGGGTGATCTCCCTGTAGCAGTTCTGGCTTTCCTCCTAATGACGGCCACCTCGTTAGGACTCTGACATCTCAGTGATGTCAGGCTCTGCTCTGCTGTCTCACACTGTGCCACAACCAGGTTAACATCCTGTACAACATCTAATAAAGCACCACGTGCTTCAGGAGGAGCAAAAAGCAAAAGAAGGGTTTGGATGTGAGATCACCTGCTCCCAATTACGGTCTCCTTTTAATCTCTCTTAACTAGTGAATGATTTATACTCGGAGTCAGGAGGTGTTTTATACCTTCTGCAAGGGCTTTGGCTGCTGCGGTGCTGAACCTTCTATTAGCCTTCGACGTGGTCCAGTCCCTCTCCAAACTCTGCTCCACCCTCAGCCTCTGCCATGCTCAGTTCCTTCTCCCTGAAAACCTTTAGGGTTTTCCAGCTGCAGGACTGAAACCTCCTTTGCCCCAAAAATCCCCTCCCAGACCCCTGGGCACCCCCAGCCACCATGCCGTGCTGCTGTCTCTGGGTCATCAGGATCTCCGTCCTTTGCTGCTTCTCTTGATGCTTTTCAACCCTGCCAGCAGTCTGATCTCTTTTCCTCCTTAAACAGCCTGCACCCAGCATTCAGCCTAATTTTACCCCGTCCATCCCAGGGCTTTGCCCTCAGGTCATTAAGATTTTATTCTGTTTCTGCTATTTCAGTCCTTTCCAGTCTCTCTGTGCACAAATTTTAAGAAAGCTCAGGCAGGGTCATCACCTTTGAGCACTGTATGGTAATGCTGATAACACGCTCGGCACTAAGACAGAGGTCTACGCAGTCCGCAGCCCTTCCCATCACACCTGAAGCCCTCTTCTGCATATCTTTGCTTCATTTCCATCATTGCACTAAATAAAATATAAAACGATAAGCAAGGAAAACAGAAAAAACAGACTTTGGGAGACCATTTATTGAAGGAAGATGAAGCAGAGCTTCAAAAGCTGCCTAGCGAATTGAAAAACCTTATGGGTGCAGCTTAAGCATTTCGATGGGGACTGCATCTGTCCGGGGGCTGCTGCGGCATCCTGACCACGGCCTCTGGTTTCTGGTCTCATGGGCTGAAAATCTGCAGAATTGTTTAAAAGGTCGTGATCTGTGGGCAAAGTTCGGTTAATCAGCGCTCTTCAGTATCAGGCTGCATGTACCTACCACAACTCAAAGGGATTATTTTTACTTACTCCGTCATCTCCTGTAAGAAATCTTAATACAGAGCTGAAGCAACTCCCCTTCACTTTGATCTGAGAAAAGCAAAGTTCTCTGTTATTTGGATATAATTTTCATGTCATTGTTGCTGTAAAAAATGGGTGAAAACTGGGGGAAACCACCATGCCTCATACTATAATTTTCTATCATCCATGGTATTCTATCATTTCTGTAGTTGCTCATTGCACGTACCTAATTTGTCTTTATTACCATCAGCAAAGCAAGGCTAATATTTAGACTTCTAGCAATGCATACAAGAGACAAAAAATAAATGCATTTTTGTGACTCATAAATAAGCCTTTTTTGTAGTCAGTGCAACAAAGACATCAGCACTCTTATCGGTAACATACACATTGCAGACTGTTAATGACATTGCCAATCATCAATAAAAGCGCTATAGCATAGTGTCTTGAAAAATGTGCTGAAAAAAATTAAACAACTTAAATTACTTACAATCCACAGCTAATGCTACAGGGCACAAGAGTATTCTTCTTTGTTCATGTCACATCCTCTCTTAGGGAATAAATATGGGGGTTTTAAGGTACTTCAGCACTTGGCTCTTGTTTATTTCAATTGGAATCAGGAGCCTCAATTCCTTAAGGGCTTAAGCCTACTTTCTTATTTATTATTATCAAACTTGATTCAGTAATCTGTGAAAAGATTATAAAATTCTCACAATAAATTTCAGGTTGTTTTCGGGGGAGTCTTTCTTCGTCAGGGCAGACCTATGTTTTGCTGCATTTCGCTGTATATTTTACTGCAGTGTGGGGAACGCTTTGCAGCATGCAATCGCGATTCACGTATTTTACACTGATCTTTCAACAGATTTCACTCTTAAGAGCCCAAATTACCGCCAGGTTGTTTTGCTAGATGGTTGGTTGTAAATGCTCAGGCAACAGAGTATGGCCCCGGTCCCGGAGCCAGTTCCCGCCTCCGTTCTGAGTTTATGTGTACAGAGAGGAGAGGCACAGAAGTTTCACGGACTTACAGGTGATCTCCTCAAAATAATAAATGTATTCATGGCCATTGTGTCAGCCAGGAGGAGTGCACACAATTTCTACATCACCTGTTGCATAATTTATGAAGCAACACCAGAAGATGGGCAGCTTTGCCAGCCGAGGTGGGGATGAGCAGTGCTTTGGCTCGTGGTGGGTCACCACTCCGCGTCCCGGCACGGCTGATGGCACCGCTCTCCCTGCCGGTCACTTGGGCTGCACGCTCCCTCCTATCCACAATGCTTCTTGCATTTTTAAGCCCGAGACCCACGTAGAAGAAACAGAAGCGTGGCATACCATGCAATCGAGTTACATGACATAACATGAATGCCAACCATACGGACTGGTTGGAATAAGGTCCCAGGGATGATGCCCCCCAGGACACCTGCCAGTAGAAGGTTTGCAACCTGCCTCAAAGCACTGGAGATGGAAAAGTTTCTTTCAGGGTAGTGACAGACAATATCTGCAGTAAGATGAGCTATGGTATAGTCTTAAGCTGGGATTTGTCTCAGTTTCATCAGACAGTAGTGAACATTTGTATGGGAAATTCCTATGGAGAACCAGACACGTCTCTGAGGAGCTGCTGACCACATGGATGACTTTCCTCCCTCTGACTGCGCAGAACCGTGCTGCATAGGCGTGGGCAGTAAGACATGAGGGAGCTCTTAGCTATCTGTTCGCACTAAATAACCTCTTTTTTTTTTTTTCTTTTTAAAGGAATGAGGTCATTAGCTGAATTAAGCGACACTGTAATACTCAGAGAAGTGGTTTCTGGGTGCAGCTCTTGCTCCTGCCCGCTTTGGAATCAACGGTCTGTCTTCTGATCTAGAATAAAAGTCTGTCCAGGGTGAGGATTATCACAGACCTCAAATGTAGCTGTGTTTCATAAGCACGTGAGGATGGGACAGCCTGTGTCCCGCCTGCCTTTTTCTTACAGCGACAACAGGTATAGCTGTCTGCATGTCCCATTTAAACTGAAATGCACCTTTCTTGCTCATTGCACCAAATGCTTTCATACTGGTGAGATGTCTAAAAGGGAAAATGTCAGTTTGCACTATATTTAAAAATCTCTAAAATATGCATTTTGTTAATTTTGCCTTTTCTCTCCTTTTATTATACCACAAAGAAAAGGAGACATCTGCTATTCAGTTTCTTTATTTTAATCACCTATGAAAACTTCAATTAGTATAGAGCTAATAAGACCTGACAGTTTTATTAATATTAGAAGATGGGCTTAAAGCAAGGTAAAGCAGGAACAATTCACGGAGATATTCTGTAGATCTTTGAAATATATACTTGAAATACGTTCTTGAATATGATCACAGTTTTAAAACTACGCCCATCATTTTCTTGATAATAGATATGAAGTTATCATTTTCTTGCCAGCAATTAGTCAGCCACCTCAAATAAAGAGCTGTAAGAGATACTGAAAAAGTGAGTTCAGAGCATGCAGATGACACACAGAAGCTACAAAACATACACGGTTGTGTAAAGTTCAAGAGTGAAATACTTATTATTGAAAAGCTTATTACTGTGCAACTGGAAGGTTAAGCACATAAGGTCACGTAGCGATTCTGCAGTTATGACACAGCACATCACCAGAGTTTGCCATTATTAAGACAGTTCCGCTCTGTCACTGCTGGCAAGAGACGCTGGGATGTTCATCTGCAGCAAAGAATCTGGGTTATTAAAAGCCAACATGAAACTTCAGAAATGTACTTTCTTCATTATTTTAGCAATAACAGTTTAAAGCACTTCCTAACAAACTCATAAATGCGCAGTGCTATATTACACACAAATGGTATTTTAGCACTCTGAAATGTCTCGGCACTGCGCTCCCATGAAGTTTCTCTGGCAGGCGGAAAGACTGCCAGCTTCTTCGCAGAGTGGCAAAGTGTGGGTTAGAGAAGTTGTGTTAGACTCCATTTGCCGTAATTGCAGGAGTAGTTGAGAATAAAGACTAAACAGATAGGTCAAATCTCGTTTTTCAAGTAATTATGTGTGATTCACACAGAGAATGTAATAGTAGAGAGGTATAACTGTAGGTAAATTTTGGAAGTGATTTCCTAGAGAAAACAGTTGTAAGGTTAACAATAGCTTAGCATCCTAAAATTAGAAATTATTTTAAACTCAATGTATTTGGGGAATAATCTATCACACAGGAAAATATATCCATCTCGTTAGAAGCAATTTAGGAACCAGAAAGCCTTTTTGATTACTGTAAATGGCTCTAAAAGAAAAACATCTTATAGCTGATGTACATGACAGCCCTGTACACATGCCTTAATGCACAGCCCGGTGTGGCAGAGCAGCAAGACGGAGTCAGCACTTCACACCGCTCACAGGAGGGGCCAGGCACCACTCCTGAATTAAAATATTTTTAACGAGCCGGTGAGTTGAGGGACCTTCAGGCCGTCCACCCACACTTCACCGTCTCAGCATTGAAGTCCCCTTTGCAAAATGAAATTCCTGTTAATGTTAAATGAAGAATTTTTACCCTTCAGCCATCACAACTCTCCTGCTCATTGGTATTCTCCTCGCACGCCGCTGGACTAAAGAAACCCTTTGCCAGAATCACACAAAACTATGCAGAAAATAAGACCGGAGCACCTGATATAGCTGCTGGTAGGTATGTGAGATGGCCAAGGAAGCAGCTGCAGGGGTTTTGAGCCATCTCCCTTCCCGCAGGGTTTATCCAAACACCTCAGTGCAGTCGGTGCCCTCCCCCCCCGCTGCTCCTCTCCCGGGTCTTCTGCAGGACCAGGCTCACAACCACCAAGTCGGGCAAATGACGACCGCGGGCAGAGGTGGGCGAGAGGACGCGGCCCCGTGCAGTGTCCTGGCGCGGTGGATGGGCAGGGTCGAGAGTCCGCCTAAAAGCAGACTCTGTGCCATACAGTGTGAGCTTTTCACAGCTGTAGCTATGGGTAAAAATTGAGAAAGTTCAAGATTTACAGAAGCTTTTAATTCCTCTAAAGCTGGCTGGATCAAGGGATGTTACTGAGATACTGCATTTAGGTCTGTGAATTGGAAGGGGTAGAGAGAGTGAAAAAATGTTGACCATGAATTGTAAGGTTCGTTTTGCCTTAAAGAAAGATCAACAAGAACGAAATAAAGCCCTCAAACTATATTCTTTTGCTCCCATGAGCGGGTTTATGTAGGTAACCATCTTTTATCAAACCACAATATACTCTGAGCAATGTGTGCACTTAGATTTGCCATGAGCCAGAGAAGTGAGCGATACAAAAGCTCCTCTCAGATTTCCCGTGTGTTTTCCCCCAGTGTCTGCAAGAAATTCTTCAGTGCTTTATTAAGTCTGCATCAAGGTGCTTCGTCATCCCATCTGTAGGGGACTCCACCGCCTATAGCGGACCCCCTTACTTAAGGGTGGCTGGCAGCAATTCACGGTGCTGCGAGTGCTTTTGCAGAGGAAAGACAAGCAAAGTGACCATGAAGAAGGAGGCTCCTGTGCTCTTGGGTCACAGGACACAGGTCTGGAAAGCTCTGGCTGGAAAGGGAGAAGAAACAGCTCGATCTGGTACCCGTGAGCTGCAGTCGCTATAGGAAGGGATAGAGAAACTGCCAGGCTTTTAAAAATAAAATCCAATTCTTTGGTCTTTTGAGGGAAGGCTCTGATGTTCACTGTCAATATCAGATCAAATAAAACTTCTGCTCGGGCTTTCCCCATCAAGAGGCTCCTCGCTGCCAGCCCCACCTTGGAGGCCCCGAGGCCCTTCTGCCGATCTAACGACCCTAACGAGGCGCGGGAGCGTGGGGAGAGGATCTGAGGAGGAGGCGAGTGTGCCCAGACGAGAGGACGCTCTGGTGCATGTTAGGCTAATATCTCACATGCCAAACCAGCCCCAGTAGTTTCTGTTAATCAGACCTGATATTAACAGCCCGTGGACAGCAGCAATGCAAGAAATGCAGAAATTCTATGGGTTTCTTTTTCTTTTATAAGCATGTCATTACAGGCTGGTTAGATTTCTATTACTTTTGACAGCTGAAGAGTATTGCATTCTGTGCAATAGGCTCTGATTTATCGTTCAGTTCTCTGACTGAACTTGAGTTTTAAAATCCAGTTTCCATTTCAAATACAGTTTGTTGATCAACACATGACACAGGTCTTCCCTGGGCTTTATGAACGGATCAACAGCTGGATCAATGGTCCTCCAGCATCCCCCCCACACGACAGCCACGTACCTGCCTGCTCAGTGACGGAGCATGTGAGGGTGGTTCAGGAAACAGATTTTGGAAGAGAAACAGTCAGAAATGACTGTTTCACCTCCTTGAAAAAGTTAACGTTAATCTCTTTGTCTAGTAATCCTGGTTTGGGTGATCGTGTGGTACTCGCCTGGAGTCGCAACTGCATTCTGCACTCCTACGGGCCTCGCTGAGTTTGCAGCATGCAAACGTTGCCATCCTGGCTCTCTTTGAGCAAGGCATCCTTCTCAGTGTTTCTTCTAACGTTAATGGGATTATTAATGCGATTTGTGTCAGTGTAATTTCCAGTGCCATGGGACCTATGTTTACAGAAAACCCCAGTACAAGCGCACATTTTTAACTCCGAAACGCTCTCGGTGTAATCTGGCCGAGTCAGAAGGGTAGAGAAGAGCTCGCTGCCAGCAAGGGCGGAGGAGAGCAGACCTGCGCTCCCCGGCTGGTCCCCAGCACGCACGCCGAGCGGCCGCCGCCGTTTGGCTGTCAGGGTCTTCTCCACGTGCACGTTCCCGCTCCAGCCCCCCAAGGACAGACAGCTGTAATCATAAACACAACAGCCAGCGAAGCGGGAGCTGTGGCCACGCAGCCATGTCGTTATCCTTCACCTTTCTGGCTGAAATAAAGTGCACAGAAGTTCTGCGGGCAGTTGGGTTTGTTGCCTTTCTGTATTTTTCTAGGAGAGACGTTGTCCAAGGTCTCCGTAACAGCAAGGCTCAGAACAAAAATTCTGTCTGAAACGTGCAGCAAACGTGCTTTCTCAGGAAAGCGAATCCTGGCCGTAGCGCTTGGGCAGTTTCCAAAGGGAGCTGCTTTCCCCTGAGTCCCACCACAGCCAGAGCAGCACCGGGCAGGCGTAGAGCAAAGTTTGGGTTATATCTGCCCAGCCTAGATTTGGCTTGATTTGATGCTAAAGAAACTTTTAAAATTCCTCAGATTTATTCAAACTCTAACAAGTAATACAGTTCTGTTATTTCAATATTGAGCAGATATTTTTGAATTTATAACACAAGAAAGCAAATTACGTTTCCATAAACACACACACACACACAAAATGTCAAAGTGAAACTTCCACTACACAGTCCGAGTGTGTTGTAAGGGTGTCCTGCCACAGACAACTCGACCCTCTCTCATGAAATCTGTCTTGGGACACGAAACAAAAATAAAGATGCAAGAGACGCATTAGTGCTCGCTGGCAGAACCGGGATGAAGGGATGCTCGGAAAAGGGGGGAAGAGGCCGCAGTGGGGGGAATGGTGAGGTGCGTAGGAAAAGATGTACATGGCTCCAGATGGATTTCACATGTCAAGTGATTATCTCAGACCTTCAAGATGTGGTCTTTGTGCCCCCGAGAGACTGCGAGTAGTACATTTTAGTACATATTAAAAAGGCTGACAAACCGTTTGCATTTTACATGTATTTATGTATATACGTATAAAGAAGACAACAGGAGAGCTTTAGGACTAGTATACAAAATCGTAGGGCTAATTACAAATACCTTCCTCTCAATGAGAACCATTCTAGCTTGAAATAGATTAAAAAAAACCACATAATGAGATTTAAAACTCTGACAGCTTTTCAGATGGAGGTGGCCATCACAACTTGTGCTATCATTTTTGCAATAAACAAATACTAATTCTGCTATGTATTTCAAGCTGTGTATGCTGTTATATGACATTTGGTCTGAAATTGGCTTTTTCTTCTTTCCCTGCTTCCATTTTCTTCTTAACTAACTGCAGAGACTGTGGATTGTATTGCTTGATGAACACAGTTTTGCCTCTGAAACATCAAATACGTGCTTCCTTTTCCCCCAGAATGATTTGAAATATATATTCAATCTTTGAGTCAAAATAGCGGGGACCAGCAGCTAGTTCTATCCAACGGTCTTGGACTCAATCTCGCTCAGGAAAGGGTTGGACTCAGACTTTGCCCATCACTCCCGACTCCTTAGGGAGGAGTGATGTTGACGTTGACTGAACACCAGGCTCAGAAGAGGGTCTCCTACGCGCTCTGTAAGGAGCTGTAAGTAAATTTAAAAAGATAACTGACAGCTAAATTTGCCAATTCACTTTGCTCCTTGTGTATTTTAGTAGCCTCATTTGTGAAATGGGAATAATGTGTGTATCATCATTTCACATCAATGGATTGAAATGGTTTTATGAGAGCTAAATATGAAGATGCTTACTCTCTCTTTAGAAAGAATGCTTTGATTTGGGGTAGGTTAAGTTTTTATTATTATTGAATTCTTGTGCTTCAGAATGCTCAGCTCCGAGATTGTTTTATTAAACTAATCTGTCAGAATAGAAATACTTTCTGGAGAACACTGGATTGTAAAGGACATATTCAATGAATGTGTGCATATTATGTCCATAAATGTTTGTTAGAAAAATTATTCCCAACTGATATGACAAAGATATGAAAAATTAGATCACAAATCTCATTAACGATACAGACACTGGAAGAGGAATGAAGCCAATTAATGCTGATAGTACTTGTCAGAAGAATGTCATGGTTCTCCTCTTAATGCCAGTCACATACCCCGAGCCGAACGACTCCACAAATGATGACTTTCCTCTCATCAGGAGCAAGCTTGGGTGGGTAATGAAGGAAATTTCTGGTTTTCTTTATGCACATCGAATTACCTCAGTTTACCTGAAAAATGTTATGTTAAAGTTATGAAAGGGAGTGGAGACAGCAGGGACAGGGCTCATTGACCTCGCAGAGCCCCTCCACTCTTATCTTCTGCGGGTACTTAAGAGGAATTAAATATCAGGCTGCTCTGTTACCATGACAACTTTGCTTTTCATGAAGGAAGTAGTATATGGTTTGTGATTTGAGCACTCTGTAAATGTGGCTATAAAGCATCATCCACTTTGTCACCAGCAAAAGTGAAAAAGCTAAACAGATACTTTTAAGCGTGGCTATAAAAGGAACTTTTCCACCTGTGAAACAAAATAGAAAACTGGTGGAAATAGTTAAAATTATCAGACTTGAAATTTTATTTATGTATGCAGTTACACATGAGACTGTATACATGTCCACACACGAGTTACATATACAAGTATATAGGTACATAACTTGGTAGGATTACTCTCTAAGTTAGGAGCACATCCCTTTGTCAGGTGAATTAAAGCTTGAACTGAACATTCAGACCAGAGACATGAAAGGCATTAGCTGGGTTTTTAACTTTGACAAAAATCTTACTTCATCCTTTTATATATATGCAAATCTGCTTTTATCTTAATGCTCCTGTATAAAGTAGCACCAAGGCTACCTTGCGGCTTTTTGAGTGCCACGGTGTGAGAGCTGGTGCTGGCACAGGGATAAGGACGCCCGTGCCCGAGGAGGTGCTCGACCCGACCCTTGGGTGCCCACCGCCCCGCCCCGCGGGGGGCACGAGCAGCCCACTGGGGCCAGCGCTTCTTTTAAACCCGCTTTGACACCAATTAGAGGAAATGGCATTTTCCAGCACGACGAACTGCGGGGAAAAATTATGGAGAGCTGAAGAGGCACAGATTTATCAGCTGACCCCCCCACAGATGTGGTTACAGCAGACCCATCTCCCGCCGGCGGCGGCTGAAGGTGCCGTCCATCGCACGGCCATAACATCTGGGCCTTCCTCCCACACCGACAGGGAGACCGCGGGAGAAAAAGGAGCAGCCTGACCTCGGCTGGGTCACCACGGGATGCATTTTGTACTTCCAGAAGAAGCAGCAGCTGGGTCGTTGTACAGCAAGGACTTTTTGGAGAGGGCACGGCGGGT
>NW_009209016.1:92760-117828 GCF_000690835.1 Fulmarus glacialis
CGAGCAGCTCCTCCCGGGGCGAGTGCAGGCACGTGGCCAGCTGAGCTCTGCTGAGCAAACCTCGGGAGATCTCGTGGGTGCCCAGTGAATTTAGGCAGCATTTGGAAGACTTTTTTTTCCCTCTCTGCATCTCAGTTTTGCTTTGGCTGTATGAGTCTGTGCAGCGGCAGCTTTAGGAGCTGCAGTTTGCTGCCCAAAGCAGTGGGGACCTGGGCGGTCGATGGGATGGTGGAGGCCAGGAGACCTCAAGAAAAGGACCACGAGTGAAGCAGGTTGACAGCAGTGCTTGGAGGAGAGTGTAGAGGCCTCTAGGAAAGAGGACGTGAGCATTTCGGTTGTTGCTGAGTAGCTGCCTGCTCACTGAAGTCAAAAGCAAAATAAAGGGCAGGGAGAATCTCAGATTCTGTGGTTTTGTCACTAGCTATGCCAAGGAAAGACACCATCAGGGCATCAAAATCAGTTTTGAAAGGGAATGTCTAAATCATACAGTGAAATAAATGTATTTAATGTTGCTATTTCAGACTCAATCTCAAGGTAATTCTTGTTTAATATGTAGTGAATTTTTGAACAACAACAAAAAAGTTTAAAAAAGGGGCTGGGGGGCAACGTGCAAGAGCAAGATGTGCCAAAAATGCTTCAGTGAGAACGGGCAAAAGTTGACACCCAACCACAGACAACGGAGATACTGCCAGCTTCACAAGAGCAAGGGACGTGTACAACATCCAGCAAAGGGCTGAAAAGAGCTCTTTTCCTTGCTATATCATTAAACTGTTGACTTCTGACTGCAGGATGCCAATGTATACTAAAGCTTCATTTGTTTATAAATTTGATGTTATAATCTGGATCTTATGAGTTGTAAGGTTGAAATCATGCTTGGTGATTTATTCACATAATTTTAGAAGCTGTCTACAAACAGATCATTATTTCCTAAAGTGTCTTTATTATCCGGTTTAACTTATCTCAGTAATTCACATTACAAGTGAGAACTGCACTATTTTTGTTACTTGTTGCCAAGGGTAAATAAGGGTTATTCTAATACTTGTTGCTCCTAGATTCAACCCCTGTTGAAACAGTCAAGCTAAACATTTCATTTCAGTAAATACTATCTCGTATTATTTCAATTTTCATCAAATTTCCTTTCCAGTAGCCTGATTTGCCGGAATATCTAAAAACCTAACATTTATACAAGCAAATGAAGCCCAAGACATTGATGGATATTAACCTGCTGGATGCTATCTAACGAGCCTGTATGTGGCAGTGGCATTGAAGAAAGCCCCCACCCCCCTGAGGTTCTTTATTTGCTATGGCAGAAGGATGACATGGAAATGCTAAGGCTACATTTGTTATTGAATACAGATACAGCACAACTGATTATTTTAAACAGTAATATCAAATCCTCAATGCCTGCAAAAATGAATCTGATTCTATAGAAGTTATTTTTCAAAAGTAGAAAAAAAATTAGCATTTTTATATGTATATTAAAATACAGGTGATTCTACAAGCAGCTTTAAATACGTGAGAGTTAAAAACCAAGTTATATAAAGACTATGCTATCAAGTTAAATTATTTGAGACTTTCCCATGGTGTTTCAATCACTGGAACTAGAGGTCCCAAGGCGGTGCCGCCGTGCGTGCCCGTCCTCCTGAGCGCTGCCCCGACCGCTTTGCCCTCTCGCCTCTCGGTGGGAATTAAATGACCTCCCGGTGGTGCGAGCCCTCTCGTACGTGCCGTACAGGGTGAAGCCTGGCGTGTGCTGCGGGACGGTAGCGTTGCAGCGGCTGTGCTGCACCGGCAGCGATGCACGCCGGGAGCGGGACTGCGGTAGCGAGGGCTGAAAAGCGGGTGGTGGGGAGTGGCTCCCCCGTCCCGGGGTGGCCCGTGGACGTCCAGCACCGGCAGTTCATCTTAAAAATACCTTTTTAATTGTGATTTTGATTCTCTGCAGATGCATTAAAAAAATTTATTTGCATGGATACATTTGCAGTCACTCACAAACTTACTTTTTTTTTAATAACAGTGGTTTGTTAAAAACATTTTTTAATTTTTGTCTCTCTGCCTTCATGAGAGCTTACAACAAATTTACCACAAGCTGTTGACATACAATTAACCCATTCCTGCCGTACCCACTTACCTCAACTCCATTCCTGCATTCACCGGGAAAAAACCAGGACATCTCACGGGATCTCTGGGCATTGAAATGGAAATACAGCTTTCTCTAACTTCAGTACCAAAACAGATATTAATGCAGGTGTTACAGTTCAAATATTATTATGATGGCTTTAAGCTGGTTGTTTTCCTTACTCATTTTACAAGAGCCTGGATGAAAATAGGGAAGGAAATGAATGATAACCTTGTAAGGCAGCTGTGGAGTAGGTGGGGTATCAGTTCGGGACACCATTTGGTTTAGGTCCTTCATGTGGAATTAGGGTCATTACTGTGATTTAGTAAGAAACATATGTGCAAGTATACACAGAAACTACAGAAAATATATTTTTCAGAGCTTATTCAGCAGTGGATTGCAGAATACAGATGTTGGATATAATATACTTGCACAAAATTGGATTGTGGGTGAATGAAGGAGTTGATCTTAAATTCAGCGGTAGAGCCCTGCTCCGTGTTCAACTGGAAATATACAGTCTTTCTGTTTCACTTCTGCAACTTAGTAAATATTTTGGCATGCCTGTCTGTTATGCTGCCTTACTCTTCTACCCAACAGAAATTAACATTTGTAATTTATTCACCAGGAGAAACAAAAAAGGCTCTGCACTGATTTGAAATTTAATGCCTTACAGATAACCAGAATGCTGAGTCAGCACAAAGTACATTTGACAAATAAATTCATCGCCTGCATATAATTTAATAGAAGGTACGGCAAAGAGTGGGGAAAAAAAAAAGCTTTTATCTGTATTGCATTAAAAAAGATGTAAGACTTTAATGGACCTTCAGATACTCGTTTCTACCTTAAAACCCCAGCACTTTCTGAAGGCAGCAGCACATGCTGTTCTGAGGGGCAACAGCAGAAACCGGTGAAAGTGGGAAATACTGTGGGTACCCTCTGGCTGCCAGCGCGGTTTGCTGCCCGTTGTTGTCTTAACTGGGGCAGGTTATGTGCTAGGATATTACTCAAGCTGACAAAATTGACTTTGCCACAATTCCCTCTTCAGGTATCAGTTCCCCCATCTCTTCACTTGGCAGATTTAGCCTTGGTTTTGATCTGGTTTTGCTCTCATTCTCGTACTGACTACATGAGGAACACTGTCGTAGTGACTCAGGTGCCATCCAGGCTGATCTCAGGAGATCCTCTGCTTCCCTGACCCACTTCTTCTGCATTTAACTTTGGGATTTTACTTTAACCATCATCTCTGCAGAGTTTAAGACCGCTGCCTTGCGCCCCAAGCACAGCCAGCACCACTGACCCTCCAGGCGTTACCTGGGGGCTGAGCACAGCACACGGGCACCTTTCATGGGGTCAAACAAGTAGGAAGGCTTTGGGTATTTTTTTCCTCTTAGTGAGATAACTAAAGCCATGAAGTATTAGAGATAAAGCGATGATGTGCCTCCAACATTGCCAGTGCTCATCTGGACTAAAGCAACCCCCAGTGAAACAGCTGCAGAGCTTCTGTCCTCCTCCACAGAAGGAAAATATTTTTTCCCCCTTAATTTTAGAAATAAGTAAATGCTTAAAAATACCAACAGTTACAACAGAAAAAATGGTGTATTCTAATTGGAGACATCAAACAATCTTAAGCGTAAGTGAAATTATCACATCGGTCCAAAGCAGCCGATGGCTACAAGGGTTATAACACTGCGATATCCTGCACTGCAGACACGTCCCTGGTGCGGCAGCCCCCATCTCCATGGCGAGGGGCCGGGGCTGTGCCAGGCAGGATTACTGGAACGAAGACTGGGGAATGGCGTGTGCAGCCAGGCTGGGAGACATCCCCCCTCTCCCTGGGCACCTCTCGCCATCCCTGCCCAGCTGCCCTCCAGACCCTTCGCCGGCGGGGAGGGGAGCGGAGCATTGCCTTTCCAAGGGCGAATCAGTACCGAAACGTTTGCAGTCTAAGTAGACTGGACATAATGCAAGCAGCAGATCCCTACCAGGGAAAAAGCAGTCTTATCTCTAGTACAGTGATTGTGGTGGTAAATTGGCTGCAATTTCCCCAATCCCGTATGAGTTTCAACAACAGAACAATTTTGTGCTGTTGCATGAGCATCTCTACTAGGGCTGTTACTGGCACAGCTACCTTGGAGGGGGAAGGTCATGCCCGAACTGATATAGCTGTTCCACTGAATACAAACCCCTTTATTTTTTCATTAGAAAAAATAATAATAAGATGCCTGTTTTGTTTTCTAAATGGCAGATAGATGAGTTTTTCTAACACTTATAATACTGAGAAACATAATCACTGTCTCTAATTAAATTAATTTTTCCCTAATCCAACCCCATGCAGGTTTAAACAAATTACCTCTAAAAAACCCAATCAAAATACCCACTCAACAGATTTCGATGATTAAACAGCAGTTTCACTTGCTCGCTCTTCATTTTTCACTCTTGGGAAGAGTTATGTATCTTTTTATTAGCTTGAGATCTAAAGCTGCTTTACTGCCTCTTAGCCTAACCCGTTACATCTAAATTGCCTAATGCAGCCCATAAAGCGCGTGCTTTTCTGAAAAGAGGTGCTGGGGTATACGCCTAGCACGGCCAGCACCAAAGGGCCAGATCCTGGGAGACCCCAGGGCACCTGGCTCCCACCCGCGGCCGAGCCGTGTCCCTCTGCCTGGCCCGTGAACGATGAATACGGTACCGCAGGGATACTGATCGCCGGTCATGATTGGCAAGAATTTTTCTTTCCAGGGAAACTTTGTGAAGCTGTATGCCCATCGGCCCTCCGGGAGCCTGACCGCTTTTTGAAATTGAGAATATTCATCATAAAAAATCTCATTTTCTAAAAGATGAATTTTTGAAAACGGGTGGCTGTTTTGGGGATATTTGCACCCATTTCTGCTTTTCAGTCTCGTTAATCATATTTTCTTCTTATTATGATGCAGCCCATAAGACAGACACAGCATGACAATTAAGGCTGTTCTGAGAAGCAATCACAATGGCTGTGGTTTATGAGTGGTTCGTATGATCGATTTTTACTTTTCAACTGAGATAAGGGGCACTTTGCATAGAGAATTTATAACCAGAAACATCCTTCCATATTGGCACATGAAATGGGCATGGCTTTTATTGCAGCAGTATTTTATTGATTTTGCAATATCAGTTCTAGGAGCAACGGGTCTAATTTTGCCTTACCTGGAAGAAGACGTTTTCCCACGATTACATATGCATGATTTAACTTCCCAGAACCATTTTGCTGGCTTGACTGCACCTGACTTTCAGAGCAGTTTTATGCCCATCTGACTTTATTAACACAGCATAAAAAATACCAGAAAAGTGCAGAACGTGACATCAAGGGCTTTAAATGTACATTTATCTGGATGTCGGTGACAGGAAGCAGGACGGGCACTCGGAGTTTGAAGCTATTAGATGTTTCTTTTCGGAGATAACGTACACGAAGGATTTGCTCCCTTCCGAGGAGGGGGCCACCACTGCACTCCCGAGAGCTTCGCCAGACTCTGCTGTTGCAAACGCTCCTTCCTGCAACCTGCCCAGCTTCCTCCTGTGCAAATGTGGTATGAAACCCGGGACGTGGCGACAGGGCAGGGCTGCAGCTGGGGTCCTGCCGCAGGGCAGGGTGCAAACACGTGAGGTCGTGTCGGTGTGCTCTGCATCACGACTGGCGCGGCGCCTCTGGAGTTTTAGCTGTGAAGTCAGTAAAGAATAAACCGTTCTTTCTTTGACATGGATCAGCATACGCCTGCATTTGCAGCATGGTGGCATACAAGCAAATATTTGGTTAAAAAGTGGAAAAAAAATCTCCAAAATATGCAGCTATGTTTCTGCATAAGAAAATTAAGGGAGGAAAAGCTACCATAGCTGAACTGTCGGGGGGGGGCAGATGAGTAGTTACTCTTTCCAGTATGAATTACTTCTTTTTTTTTTCCTTCCTTTTCAGTTTGTTATAACCATAACTTTATTTAAATGTAGTTTTTCTTTCCAGTGTGTCTGTAATAATTTCTTAGAGAACATATTTTAATAGCTTGACTATATGCTCAGGATTTCTGTTTGCTTCTATAATTGCTTCTTAATTATTTTCCAATTGCTGAAACAACAGTTTTCACAGTTTATTAAAAAGCATTTTTGAAAGCATTACCCTAAGGCATTGTCAACATTTTATTACTATCACTAACAGCCAGCACAAATGAATAATCATCAGCACGGGTAGCTTGTGTCAAACAGATGAAGACTGTTTGAGGCTTATGTAGAAATTATAATAAAGTTTAATGTTAGACTGGAGCTGTTTTCTTGCAGGGCACAGGCAACCTTCTGCTACCCAACGTCTGGCCCAGCTCCATCCCCTCAGCGCCGAGCTGGAACATCTCGGAGAGGAAAGCCGGGGGTCTGTGATCTCACGAGGACCTCGCGTGGGCAGCGGCCAGGCGGCTCTCAAAGGTTATTCCTTTTTTGGTGTTAGCACTGATTTAAATTCTCTTTGGCTCTAAAATCATCAGTTTTGCCCAGATTCTCCTCTCGCTGGGCTGGCTGGGTCATTGCCGTCCTCCAGCTACAACAGCAGGATCACAAATCCCGTACGTGAAAAAACACCGTGTTGGGGTGCTCAGAAACATATTCTGTAATCCCCTGCCTGAGCAAGAGAAGCCCGTTGCCAAAGGCCCAGGGACACGTCCCATCCCTCCAGTGCTGCCGGTTAGCACAGCAGAGCCGCGAGCTCCCGTGGCTTTATCACAAGCAAACACCCTACCTTCATCACTTTTTCTACCTCCATCCCCTTTCCCTTCCCTCCTCCTGCCAGGCGGTGATGCCAGCCCTGCTAATATTTCTTTGCTGCTGCAGCGCAGCCGGCAGGGACCGGTCCAAAGGGGATGATGTTCCTCGGTGCAGCACGTTTCTGGGGGGGGTGTTACGCCTGTTGCTGAAGGGCTGTTTTCTGACGGACGGGAGCCTGGTGACGGACCTCCCGGTGGTTTCGTTATTAAGGATTGTACGTTAATGACTCCTCAGGGAGGCTATGGAGGCGGCGCCCCATGTTTCAGCAGAGAAAGCCATCGTCACCCCCGAACGGTCCCCGCGCCGGAGGGCAGCGCAGCGGGGCAGGGCAGGGCGCTACGCACGCCCGTGCCTATGGGGATGGCATGGCGAGCGCGGAGAGAGCGTGGCCCGCGCCGTATGGCTGTACTCAGCCTGGGTACGCGCACCACCGCTGTTGCTTTTGCAAAATGATACTGCTCAGAACTGCTCTTTTGAACACCCCTTGTTTTCTAAGTAATTGTATTGTTGTGCACATTTGAAAGGGCAAAGTAATAAAGTAATAATGCCTTACGCTTGTTCTGCCCCTTCATCCGCAGATCTTTCCACAGGAAAAACCAACATCACATCACTGATTTACAAACAAAAACGCCTGAGACCCGGGGAAGCGTGCGGGATCCCTGGTACGTTCAGGGAGAGGGTGCGTAGGTGCCCACCCAGCCACGAGTGCCTCCTAATCTCCCCTCCCTTTGGCCACAAGGTAGCTTGACACATACCAAATTTGACTGGGGTTCAAAAAAAAAGAAAAAAGAATACTGACTACTGGATATTATGCTTAAGCTCTATTTTTTTTGGGGGGGGAAGGGGGAAGGGAGTTATGTTTTTTGAATAGAATTACCTTTAAACAAGTTAGCATTTCTGTTCCCAGTGTAATATTACTAATGGAGATGACATCATTGTGTTGGAAAGAAAAATTATATTTTCAAAACTTTAAAAAATAATTAAGGCAACTATTTTAGCTATATTTTTTTTCCCCCGCTCTTATTTATTTCAGGGAAAATTTGGCCTGATCCTTTTAGCTATAACAAGCTGGAACACTCTTAAGCCTGTACCATTAAAACCCAAGAATATTTAGCGTATGGAAAGTATCATTTTAAACTGTTTCTATGCATAGTCCTGATTATACATCCCTTTAAAGTGGTAGTTTAAGAGACATTAGCAGAGCTTGCATGACCTTATTCTTACCCATATAATGTTTCAAATCAAGCCCCGTGTAATTAAGACTTCATAATCAGCGCTTCAACCACAGCCTTGTCTCTAAGCTATTTGCAGGTGCCTTTCCAGCAGATGTTGTTTGCAAAGTATCACACCTATAGAAGTTGCCAAGACGACTGCAGTACCGCTGGCCACGGTTCCCGTCCCGCTGGCGCTTCGTCCCCCGGAGCCCTGCCAGCCCCACGGGCGGAGGACGGGGCAGGTCCCTCGGCTCCCGGACGCGCCAGCTCTGCCCCGTCACCTACAGCGTTTTCTTTGCCCGCGTTAGCTAACAGGCAGCCACCATCCCCTTGACTGACCGACGTGCCCCTGCATCTCCAAAGTAATTTCTTGAGAGCGGAGTTCCCTGGAAATGAAAAAAAAAGAAAAAAAAGGTTTCATTTCTCCCTGGCTTCGCTGCTACTTCACAGGTACTCTACAGCCAGGCTGGTTTGGGATTCGTGCCACGCTGAGCCACAGCTGCTGCACACCAAGGTCGCTCCTTTGCCCATTGCAATATAGATCCTTTGAAAGGCAATAAATAAAGGAGATTCCTCACGACAGCTCTTGGGTACGGTTAAATCTTCATTTGCAATTCCAGCAATGATTGCTGCTAAACAGTTTACTTTCTTTTTTAACAGAAAGCAAACCGGCACGGCAGCTCTCCCCAGCATTGTCTATGCCACTGGCGTGCAGCAAGTTCCCCGCACTCAAGTAGGATAAATGTTTAAATAGCTCCATCCTTGCCAGCCGGTCATTCGAACCAGCAAGGGTGACCTTCTGCAACGCCCAGGAGACAGGGTTTCACTGTTTCTTCAGGGGACTCCTAAAAAATCCCCTTTTTTATTGTTTGCGCTCTGCATGCAAGTGGAGCATGTTATCTTTTCAAGTAAACCATCATGCTCAACGATATTCTGATTTATAGATAGGCAAACCAATACCACTCTCTGTGCCCGCAATACATACGAATTTCCAAACTACAGTTCACTCTAAATTTTAAAGAAAAGAACAGAAAAATTGTTCTTGTCCAGGAATCCCTAAACTTCTAGCTGACAAATAATTAATACACTTGGAGGTTAAAAATCTAGACAACACTTTGGTTCTGACTTCTCCTTCTAAAACCTAAACATTAAAAATAGTTGTCTATAAATTAGTTGGGAAGTTTGTGACAAATTATTCATGCTATATGTCAGACCTGAAACTACAGGAAAAGGTCAATTTTGCCAAACCTCCCAATGTAAAAAAGAAAGTGGAAGATGTCAAAATTTGTTTCTAGCATAAAATATTTCTTTCAAAAAGGGTAAGGAAAATAAAGATCAAAACAAACAAAAAGGTTATGAATTATCAATTCATTAGTCTTTTCATGCACTTAATTTCTCACCCACTGCTTAATACATGTAATATTTTACTTTTGAAAATGCTCAACCCCCCCCTCCCCGCACCCAAATGCTGTTGGGGAATATGTCCAGCCTTTACTAGAGCTTTGTGCCAGCGGACAGCTCCTACTTGTGAACGTCCTCCAGAGTCCCGTCAGCACCTGGGGGCTTCTGCCTGCAGAGGCAAACGGCTAGAAGAGGAAAGAGTCAGCTGAGACGCACTGGGGGCTGAAGTGTCATTAAGATAAAAGCCTGAGGTTCCTCTCCCTCTTCTTGCATAACGCTGACGTTTTTAAAGTAAGATGTATTAGAGGCAGCAATCGCATATTTATACAGGTGGGAAATAAACATTTTGCTTATGTTCTCTTCCAATGCTCTTCTCATAAACTAAATCATATAAACGATTCCTGGTTTACCTTCATCAGCTATAAGCAGTGTACTGCCTAGATGTAAAACTCTCATTTTAATACTTTGATTATAAAATACTAAGAGAAGAATTGATGCCTTGAAGAAATTATTAGCTTTCGTGAACTAGAAGTTTTCCTCCTTAATGCGGAGGCAGGGAGGTATCCCCACCTGCGGAGCAGGACACAGAGGTTTTGTTATTAGGTAGCAGGAAAATAAACCTGCCAGGAGCATGATGTGCCAAAACACATGCACGAGAAAAGCTGATTTGCTGCTTAGATCCGGTGTTTTAGGGAGCAATTTGTGTTAACTTTAAAATGCGTGACAAGCATTCAGAAAATAAAGTTTACAGTTTCACTGATACTGTGAAGGTAGATGGAACAAATAGAATATAGTCCTATGAATTTATGGTGGCATGACAGGGATCACGTATAACTTACTAATGAATATGTAAATTAGCTGCCCTGGAGTTATAAGGAGGGATTTACTAATGGTTCGTCAGGGCTGTGCCTGAAGATGATGCTTTGCTGCCTGCTCTTCACCTTCTTTATGCCATGGTGGTAAGTGTTTGAATGCTCCATCCATGATTCCATACGAATCTTCTTTAGCAATGGAGCTAACAATGATGTAATGATATTTGTGTTTGTTTCTCTTGTGGAATTTTAAACAACTTGTCACTGTTTAAGGCAATGAAGCTAAAAGAAATACAATGTTCTCCAGAAATAGCTGCAAAAACTTTGCATGTGCCAAAGCCAAGTCCTGGCTGCGATGAAACTCAGCCCTGGGTTGGCTAGGAAGGGAGAGAGTCTTCCAGGCCCGTTGTGTTAAATGAAACCACAATTATTGATGGGAGACCACTTAAACGCTTGGAACAGTTTCCAAAAAGTGGTCATAAAAATCCACTTTTAAAAGTTGTGTTTTGAAATTATATATGAAAATTCTCATCAATGTTACTGGACAGAGCCATTTTTTATGTTTAGGTGAAACATTCTGAAAATGTCAACATTCTTTGTCCAGGTCAGATTGAAATGTTTGGCACAATACCTGCTTTCTGTAATGAAGAGATCTCCCTCTTTGTAGAACTTATTATTAAGCATGCATGCAAGTTACACCATTATATTATACATAATTGTCTAATAATAATAATTGACACGGTATAATGTTATTTTATATATTATGCATATATATAATTTCAGGTTCAGACACATTTTCTAGTTTGTGCACACAAAGTGCATGGAATTCATAGTTCAGATTTTCAGTCTAAGACACCTTTTATTCTGAGCTTTTCTTTGTACAGCTGTACTTACCAACTAACAAGGAAAGTCTTGACAGCATTATTTACGTGAACAGTCTCACCAAACTGCTCTGCAGAATTGTAATTCATTATTGATTTAAGTGAAGTATGTGGATAATTACAGCATTCTTTTCTGAGGTCAGCTGAAAGTACAAAAACTATTCACTGAGGCCAGGATTTTCAAAACAGCCTAATATTTCTGAAATTAAAAAAAAAAAAGAAGAAAATGATGAGGGAGGCGGAGGGTGCGGTGCTCGCAGATTCGTATGAAATTCCCGAGGGTACAATTCCAAGTCACATCCATTAACGACCTCGCTGCAGTCAGAGGCCCAACACGGTGCCGCTGGCGGAATAGCACAGTCTAACACCCCGTAGGAAACACGGGGCTGGGAATTCTCGCATGCTGATGTGCATGCCGCTCAGTACTTTTGTACTATACCTATACCATAATAATTAATATGCTGAAAGGTTTTCTTTTGGGAAGCAGAGAATACCTGTGCCTGCTCTGAACGCTAACAGCCTAACTGGAAGAAATAAATGTGTTTTGGCTTCACTTATTCAAAAAGGTGCATGGAAGCTGTTGGAAACAGATGGACTAGACTTATCAGAGAAACCCAAGCTATTTACTAAGACCAAAGGGAATCATGTTATTATTTGATACCACTTGTTATCAATTCCTCCTATGACAGAAGGAATTTACAAGGTCACTTGAAGTAGTGATCCCACTTTCAAGACGCGCTTTAGGATCCAGGCTGCCTTTCCACTTTCTTGACAAACAGCAAATAATTCCAAAGACAGACAATTAAAGAATAGAGGATTTAAGAAAATGGGAAGTGTTGGAAGAAGAAAGGCTCAAGAACTCCTCCAAAGACTGAAGCATTATCTCCAGCAGCGCAGAGATGAAGCATGCAAAAAAGTCTGAGAGAAACAAGCGGTGGCACAGAAACGGTACCAAGGAAACCCTCTGCTGTCACTGCCAGCCACCACGCTGCTGGTGTCACTGCAAGCCGCATGGAGTCACTGACATCTGGCTCCTAATCGAGCACCTCCTGCCTACTGAGTAAGAGCAGAATGCAAGCACGTTTATGGTTATGTAGACTAAACTTCGTAGGTTCAACGCTTCATTATTCCCTCCGTTGTAACTTTACATGGTATAGTTTTTTTGCTTTTTTCTTTTCTTTGTCATAGGATAACTACAGCAATTTCCTCTGCAGCCCCAGGAAACAGTTCTCTGCCTAGCTGAGTTGTTGACTTATTTATGTATCGGCTGGATCTGCAAACAGTATTTAAGTGAAAGTATTCTCAATGTATCACGATCTTTGTCAAAGCAACAAATGCTTTATTTACCCAAGAAGCGCTCTATGAAAGAAAGGGATTTCACATAGGAATTAATTTCTGACGTTGATGTTAGTTAAAGGTTATCACACGAAACATTGAATTAACTACTAAGGCTGCGGAACTGCAGCAAGATAACAGAGAATTCTGAATAATAACTGATAACTCCATGCTGAAATCAATGCTATTAGACTATATTGATGTAGGTATTTCTTTTATCTATAAAACACAATTAAAAATTGAACTAAGTGCAGATCTTAAATGTCAGTATCATTACCAGGTTCATGGTTGTCGACGTCTGAACTGAAAGTCGTGAATACGCAAGCAAAAGTACCCCCTGTGAAAACGCTCCGGAACTCATTTGCAAAGTCTATTTTATATTAGACAAAACACCACGCGGTGCATTAGATCACATGTCTCTGTCTCCAAGGCGGCTTTTATCGGACCAAGGCATGCTCAGGATGGGCAGACTCATCTGTGGGGCACAGATAAAGGAGCGATGCCAGTCTCCTACAAACCATTCGGACAGAATAGGTTAGCCCTTGCTAGGTATCACATAATTTTTCAAGAATTTCCCCTTTCCCCCAGCACCATGAATCTCAGTCACTCTGTCTCTGTGCTGTGCTAACCCGGAGCTGAGCAGATGGATATTTGGGGCAGGAAGGAGCATGGTGAAATGAAAGTGTTATGCTGGTAGCTATTTCAGTTCTCAGCGTGGAAGCTTTGGTGTTACCCGATGCACAGGGTGTCAGCGTCTTCCAGACTGTGACTGACAGAGCTGAAGGAGGTGTGACAAAGACAGAGGAGAGGAAACGCCGTGGCAGCGGGGCTCGCCGTCAGCCTCGGGAGCAGGAGGATGCTTGCAGCCTCCTCCAACCAAACCAGTTCCCTACCATCTCATCACAGGTTCACAGTAGCTTTGTACATGCTCTTCTCGTTCTTACCTTAGAGTGAAGAGGGCTCTTGATCGGGTCTGGTTACGGTGCTTATTCTCAAAGCGTTTAAGCACACGCGTCAAATAGATCTGTAAACTCTCAGACTATTCACAAATTCACTATAACATTTAAGACCAAGTACCTTGTTCAGCTGCAGCTTATGTTCTTCTGTCGTTGGTAATAACTCATCTTTTAAACACAATAGAAGTTGTTTGATAAAAAGTAATTAAAGTATTGAAGTGTTATCTCATTTTTTAAAAAAATATTGTTATGCTGAGGTTCTTATTGTTGCCTCTCCAAGAGCAGAAAAGGGTAGCAGACCTGGTGTTGAAATCATCGTGGAGAAAGAGTGGGCACCACTCAAAGAACTCGCTTGCATGTTGTATTCTTTGATCTTGAGATGAGGCAGAAGTAGCACCCCTCTGCTAGAATGGGGAGACAGATTAAAACGGTAAAAAATAAAGAAATATTTCCCTGAACCAGCTTAGGAAGGTGATTCCCATCAATTTAGGTTACCTCTGAGTTCTCATTTCTTACCTAGCTATTATTTCTCACGTTAAGAAGCATGCAAGTCTGCAACATCTTCATCCAGTTTCTGACAGAAGGATATTATTTTATGGCAGGTATGATGCTCAGAATACCCTATTTCAAGAACAGTAGTACAGTCACAGGATACCGGTGTGAATGGCTTGAGATGAGACGTGATAACCTTCGATTGATGGCTGGAGGCAGGACTTGGGAAACCCCTACACCCATGTCACCCGCTGGGCTGGGTGTGCACCAACTGATACCCATCAGACATGCTGTGGCACCATGGGCTATCAACACAGGCAACAAGTGTTGCTTCCCAATTAGCAGATTCAAAGGCTGATGACCTTCCATCCTGTCAAACTGCTGGAAACATTGGTGTTAACTTAAATAACAATGGAACAAATGCCAGAGCCTGATTGTCAAAACTGCAGCTCCAGGAAGATGAGTGCAGCTTTGATGAATTCGGAGAGTTTTATTCGGAGAGTTTTCCTCGCCAGCAGATCAATGTACATCTGTGTCCAAGCACTTCCCGAGCCTTGGAATTAATTTTTAAGTTTTGAGCTGGAGACAATTAATTGACTTCAGACTCAAATACAAAATACAGCCATCAGAAATGTGACTTCTGCTCAAATTCAGATCTAATGAAGACCAAATACTAGTTACTTGAATGGATACCAGTTACTTAAAGGAGTATTATTTGGCCTGCCTAAAGGTGACAGAAAAGAAGGGTAATAGGACATGTCAATGTGCTATGAGCTGTATGATAGATCGTAACCCTACACCGGTTTTATTTGAACAAATGTTACTACAACCCCCAGTAATTTGATTGTATCTCTATTTTTCGTGTGTTCTACAACACGATATTACTTCCTGTCACCTTAGAGACGGGCAATCATTTATCATAGTAAATAAAATAATTTCCTATTACTCTGTTATGAAAATACCATTTCTTTTAATTTGCTGAAGTGACTACTGTTTAGCATCTTCACAAGCAGAAAGGCTGATGTATTTTACTCTGTGCTTCCTTATTTTTGCCATGCTTAGCTGTACCTATTAAATGCCCACATACATATTTTTTCAGAACATTACTGTTTTGAGGATGGTGGCATACCATTCTGAAATATACCAGCCCATTCATTCTCACAACAGTCCTGTAAAGGGATGAGAATGTATCTCCTCGCATAACTACTCCTTTGAATGATTTATCTAAGAGAGTGTACATGTGGGTGCACAGCCATGCATATAGCTAAAATAAATTCAAAGAAAAAATATCTTTATTATTCAGCGCTTTACAACAAATGCTAACTAGATCTCCATGGAACAAAATTGCAAAAAATTGCAGAAGGGAAAGATCAGCTGTGCTTGAAGAATAATTACATTGTTAAAAAAGTTTCAAAGAAAGCAAACATACTAAAGTGTGACAAAACTTCTTAGGAAAAGTAACACAAATGCCCAGCATCAAGGACTTAGCAATTCATATTATCAGCTTTCAAGCCCGAGCTTTCCCTTGGCAAAACTCTGCTTGTATTATCATGTCCCCTCTGCTCCTCAACTTGCCTGTATGAAGCCAGAAACATGTCCCACAGCATTTTAGCCTTCCCAGACAGTTCTGGGAGAATTTATCAGACCTTAGGGAAGACTTATGGGAAGGGTAATGGGGTTGCTGCACACAGCAAGAGAGAGCAAGGAAGGAGGATTGCACCAAACTGCTGCTGCAGGATCTCACTGTAGAGTAGATGATAACCAGAGGAAACACAGATGCACGGCATTATGTTTAACAGCCATTTGCAGCATAGGCTGACTCATTAAAAGGGATAATTAAAGACAGCTGCCTACATAGTTAATTACTGTCAACAATTAAACCTAGAGGTACATTGCAATGGATACCTGAAGAAAACTGAACTGAGAAATGGCCTCACCTGGGCCATGTCTCTTCTCTGGCCTCATCAGATCCCAAGGTATTCTCCCCCCTGACTTTTAAAAGGCTGCATTTCTTTTCTAGGACATTATTTTCATCTTCTTGTGTAGGAAAGTTGCTGGCTGTAAGCCCAGGATGGCATTTTCTGCCAGGATGCTAATCTGCCTGCAGTCAATGGGCTGGGCTAACCATTTCGTGGTGACTGGTGAGTTGGGACGGGAGCCCTCGGTCTCCCTCCCTGGTCTGGGGAGATCAATCCCAAACCTCCCCTTCTGAGCAGGGGACTGCAGTCGGCTGGACCCTGGTCCATGGGGGGAATAAACCACACGACTGTAAAGAAATCTTTGTACAGATGGTGACAAGACAGAAGACCACATAGCTGTGAGATGAAATACATCCATCACACAGGTTAAAAGTATTTTAGTTTACAGTTGTTTGTATGGGAGGAAAACAAGAAATGTGTTCTCTCTCACTCAGGAGAGGGAGGAAGCAAAATAAATATAATGGTTTTAATATTATATTTAATATTATTTGTTGCCCGTAATAGCTTGCAAAATACAAAGAGACCTCAGTTGGGCTTAAATGAACTGGTTTATGAATCTGCATCCAGGGTATAGCTTATGAAAAATTAAAATTACACCACTAAAATTTTCTGATAAAAAACCCTTAAAGTCTCATCATAATCAGTGGTTGAAAAGTCAACTGAGAACATTTGTCATCTTTAAAATGTCTTAGACTATTTTTTCAGGTCTCTTCACCATTCTTGAGATTCCCTTGAGAAAGGCAGAGCAGTGACAGCTTGCTCAGGAGAAGAGCTCCAGCTTACATCCCCGTCCTAAATCACTGCCCAACTCAGCTTCTCAAAAGGGTTCTTTCACCAAAACCAACACGCCGGACCCCACATGCCATCAGGAAGGAACATATTCAAATTGACAGAGAATATTTGCAATCATTTGCCAGTTCTGAACGCTTCCATAAAAAAAACCAAAAATCAGCAGCACATTCACGTGCAAACATCAGAACGCGGCAGAGCAGGGAAGCCCCTTTGCTTTGGTGAAAGGCGGGCACCTCGCCCTGCAGGGGCTGCTGCAGCCGGAGATCCCCCAGACGCACCGTACAGCACAAGGCATCGTGGCCACCCGTCAGCCCTCTAGCACAGCTATTAAACACTTCTCCCTGCACAGCTGCTGATGCAGGGGCAAAGAAGAATTGCTTTTTCAGTACTTGCAGAAGCAGCTTAAGAAAATTATCGTTGTCATCTAGGATACAAAAAATGCCTTTATATTATTGCTCTGGAATCTGCAGTACAACTGTGTGTTGGCATCTACTGATGGCTCCTTACAACACAGGATAGTAGATTCTGAATTTATTCCAAAACTCCTAGTGCACACAAAAATTCCTACTTGTTTGCTATCACTGACTCCAAATGGTGCCTGTTTTCTGTCTGGTCTTTACTCATTCCTGAAGCTTTCTGCATGGAAGCTTTTTTGCTTCCTTGCAGAATAAATCTGACTGGTGCTCCAAGCCCATGCAATGCCCCATTGTAAGTTGTCCACAGCCGGGATACCCCGTTCACATTTGCCCCATGTCAGCATACCTGGTCTGGAGGAATAGCAGGAGGCACCGTCACAGGAGTTTTAGTTGACGATGATCTTTAATCTCTGAGAATATGGCCAGTACTTGTTTTGCTCCATTCCTTATTCTGCTACACAGATTCTGAGATCAGAGCGCTGCAAATTCTATGCCTCCCAAGAATAAAAAATTTTACTGCTAGAAATCCTTAATTTCCCAATAGAAAATAAAGGATGTAAATGGGATTTTATTTAAAGGCATCTTAATAAGTTTATTATGAATTATTACTTTATATGCATGTTCTGATAACATTTTATGATCCCTGAACTATTCCTACAGTCACATTCACCAGAACAGACCCTGTTGCTTGTGCAGAAATCCACTGAGACCCCAAAAGGCCAACTGGATCTATATGAGCACATGCAGCCTCTACACTTGCTTTTGAACATGACTTTAAATCAGACTTTCCACTTTGTGGAGGAGCTTTGCAGTTTTTATTTTTGTATTTTTGTACATGTTTTCATTCTGGATTTTGAATTAATGAAATCAGACATGTATCACCACAAAGTTAAAAAAAAGAGGAAAACTTAAAAGGAGGACAAGAGGCAACAGTCAAAAGCTGCAGCAAAGTAAATTCCAAGCAAACGTAAGGAAAAAACACTCTTGATAATCACAGCAATTAATACTGGAAGAGGTTACCCAGACAGATTGGGCAAAGGGCAGGGGGAAGGGAAAGGGTCTCTGACCCGGGAGCAGGTTGCCCGAGGCAGCTGGGCTGTAAGGACGGGGCTGGATGAGCCAGGAGGAAACAGGCAGGTTCCCTTCAGAGCCCTGGTTTATTTTAGGGGGAACTTGGCCAAAATGGAAGGGTCTCCCCAGAACACTTTGGTTTTGTCAAACTGTCAGGATTTGATAAAATGCTGCTCCAGAACACTTGCTCTTTTTTTTGCTTAACCGTTATAACTGTATTTTGTTAGCGTTGTGGTTAGATGAGTTTCCAGGTTATTTAGGGACTTGGATATGGGAGTAAAAAATTATTTTACTAGTTTAGAGATTGCACAAGACAGACTTATAGGAAGAGGTGATATATTGCTGTGCTGCTGAGAAGCCCCACGGAGGAAGAATTTGCAGCTACCTAAGCCCCAAATCCCCCTCCACTTCTATTGCTTTGGAAACGTGACTTTGCCTGGCACGCTGCTCTCACTATTAGTCAGCTGAAACCTTGATTAGCAAAAAGGATACTAAACAACAATTTATCTAGGTTTTTTTGTTCGCCTTGTTGTGTTATATCTAGACCTAACACAGTAATTATCAGTGCATTGGGGATAATAGATATTATTTGACACTTGCGGTTCTTTAGTTTCTTGGACTTTTAATGGAAGTGTTTATCCCAATATAATGTTAGAAGAGGATTACTTGCTCTGTCACTTCCTTTTGGCTCCTCCAAGAAGTTTTTTTCTTCCTAACTCTTTCTAGAGATTGGTTTTGTAGAGAAAGACATTGAAATATAAAACATTCCCTATCAGTATCTTGTCATTATCCTTAAAAAACAAGAACATAATGGTACTTTCAAACAAACAAAGAAATCGGTCCAGGTAAGCAACATTCATTCTTTCCTGTCACAAAATTTTCCTTTTGTATTTCACAGTCTACTTTCTAATCCTTTTATAAGTATAGAGATATGCCATGATATACATTTGACACTAAATTGCTGGGTTTTAAGGCAGCTCCAAGACAGATTTGAGAGTCAAGCAAGAAACTCACCAAAGTCCAAACCAACATCTTCAAAAAACAAATCTCTTTAACTAACTTACCTTTAGAGACAACTCATGCAGCAACCTAAAAATTTTTGCTAGACATTTCATAGCTGGGATTCTGTGATGTTATTGTACTCTTCACAAGAAAAAGCCACAATAAAGCAGGTATTTATTATCTCAGAGGACATCCAGCAGGAAGAAAAACACGCATTTTAATGCACCATTCAGCTTCTCCTCAAATGAAAGCAATCCTCAGTTTGTCAGCTTAAAGTACACCTGTAGACATATCAACACACCTTCCTATTGCAATACACCTTTAGAAAAGCCCCGGGTTTTTAAAAGAGGAGGCTATAGACAGCTTAGAAAAGCACTTCAACCCTACAGCCACCTGCAATACCTCTGTGGCCCTGTCTGGAGCACTCAGCATCTCCAGGAAGACCATCCTAGGGGTCCCCCAAGCAGCATCGCGCCGGTGCTACAGCTGAGGGAGGACAGGCGCACGGCTGCCACGTGCCTGGTGTTTCCTGCAACCTGGCAGCACCGGACAGACCTGTCCGTCCCCTGCCCGGTGGTAATGGATCTCACAAATAACCCAGACATATAATTGTGTGTATGCCTGGAATACATATACAGCATCTTCCAGATGTTATCTTTATGGAGCTAAAGCCAATAAGAATAACTACATGCAGCCCGGTGTAAGAAATTGTATCTACTCAACTAATTAATCCACTGGTGAGGAGAAAATTCATTGCAGGGGAGGGAAATAAAGTCCCCGAGTTGTGATGTGGCTGTCCCGTGAGGGGTTCCCCTTGCCCAGCCCAGGAAACCTCTCTCATCTCCATCTGACAAGAGTGACTGCCCGATTGCCCCTTGGCATGATCTATGCTAAAAGTAAGGTTAAGATTTAGAGGGTGGAAACTGGAAATCAAATCAAATTGAGATTGTTTACAAGGTGATATGCAGAAAGGGAACCCATATATATGTATATATATAAAAATAAAAAATACATATATAATTTCTATGTTTCTATTCTTCACATTCTTTTTCTCCTGAACAGCAAAATAAATATTTTTATCCAGTTTAGAGACCATTTCTGTGCCTTAGAAATCAGCCATACATCCCATGCGTACAACACTGCAAGCGGTGAGAGACGTGCAGTGAGATATGACAGAAACGGGCAAACTCTCCAGCTCACACAGGGCCGGAATTTGCACTTGATCAGCGCTGGGACATGAAATGTTTCTTTCCTTACTTTCTGAACGATTTCTGCAATGCAAAAGTAATAGGAACTGTAGGACACAAAAGCCACGAACACCTAATGAAAGGAGGGACATGATCAATGAACACAATTTGATGTCAGGCTTTTACTTCTCCCAGTTTAAACATAAGTTTAAACCGAGAGACAGAGAAACCCGGTTACAATTCTCCACTACGGTCTGGCATCACTACTCTGTGAAGGAAGAAAAATGACACTATTTTATATAGCCAGCATGCTTAAACCGCTTATTAGTAGTCTGGATAAAACTGGAATATGGTCCTTCAAGCGGATAGAATACAAACCATTAGAAATAACAGCAGAAGCAATAGCTGCGGTGGTGTTGGGAAGGTGCTCGGGAACACCGGGACCTCCTCACCGCCCCAGTGCCCATAAGCACCAATCCTGCTCTCGTGTCAGCACGGCCCGACCCGGCGGCAGGGAAGGACATAACAAGGGGTTAAACGGGGGAAGGTGGCTCGGGGTGCTCCCTGCCAGCTGGGCCATCGCAGCAGCCCCGCGGGTAGGTGCTCGGTGCCGGCTCTCAACAGAGGCACTGCTGGAGGGAAAAGAGGAAAAACCCAACTGTTCCCCTGTCTGTGTTTTTCCTTGGGTCACTGGTGAAGCTGCAGTTTTAGAGGAAAAGCTCCAAGTACATGAGGAATGAATGTTTACCTGCAAACTCCGTTGTCCTGTCCTGGTAATAAACTGAGGTTATAGAAGTTCCCAGCTTGTCTTTTCAACATACATTCTCTCCAGGATATGCTCTTAGAAAATATATACGAATATATGTATGTATATAGGAGCAATCTTGTCCCACTTTACACTTACGCTGATGACTGATGCCTTTAAGGTTTCAAGCAATCAACCAAGGAGGTACTCATGTGCACACATAATATAAAAATGCCAGGCCAAAAAAAATGATTGTACTTATCACATCTGTGATATCGCTTTCCTTTATGCATTGCTTTATCCGCTCAAAAAAAAGCTTTAAACATATGACACTAATACCAAGTGGATTTTGGTTTATTTCAAACTGCATTATCGATAATTACAGGGTTTATATTCCAGCTTGATCTTTTCTGACCGAGGGTGAATTTGTTATGAAGGAAAGCAGTAGCTATAACATCCCATCGCACCGTGCTGGCAGAACAGCACACAAACACGCCATCATTTGGGTGGAATGTGTTTAGAATTACAACGTAAAACAGTGAGTCATACCACCACAGTGGAAGGAGTAGCTGCAGTGAAAATGAGTTATCCCTGGCCGTCGAAGATGCAGATTGACAGACAAAAGCATGAGCTAGGGTGAAGATGCGGTTATAATAAATGAAAATAATGTATTTTACCAAGGGGAGAATCGAATGGACAATATGCGAGTACTGCAGTCCTTTACGTCCTGTCTGCAGGCATATCAGTTACCTCTTCCAAAACTTAATTTCCCACACCCTTTTTATGCCAAACTGAGCAACATTATCGCCACCTTAAGAAAACTGAACACTGAAAATATCGAGGGTTTCCATACCTGCAAGCTTGCCTGTTTTCTCCCATCAGTGTGTGTTATTCTAACAACGGACATACCCCCAGCATGTCTTTACGTCCTTAGACCATTGCAGCTCTAAACATCACTGCTAAAAATATTAAATGATACAAGTTCTGAAAAAAAAAGTTAATTTACCCAAATCTTCCAAAATACAGCTTTGTTGCAGGTCATGAAGAATACCTTCCAAAACCAAGGCATGGCATACTATGGGGAGAAAAACATGCAACGCAGATCCAGAAAAACAGTGGCTATCTCGTAGTCGTGGTGATTAGGCTGACGATTAAACGGCGGTGATAGTGGATAACTCTACAAATACATCAGAGACCACTGCAGAGAGGGAGGAGACTACCCACTCTCCATGTCGCCCGTGGCTCACATCAGAAATAACATCCCAAAATCACAGCAAGAAAGATTGAGCTTGGCACTAGAAACCCAAACACATTGCTTGGAAAGTTTGTAGGATTGCCATCTCTGGTGGTCTTCAGGAGTAGGCTAGATGGCAATAACTCTCATGTGCACTGGCAGACCGACCAGATGCTCAACTTGTGCTTCGCATCCCGTGGCTTCTGATATTCTCCAGGAGCCTGAATTCCCATGGCTCTTGGTGAGAAACTAGTGCCTAAATAGAGGCTGGATGCATCCCTAAACTTCTGGATCTGGCCCTGAGGGCCAGGACACACTTCTGCAGCTAAATGGACAAAGGCTGACTAAATCCCCCGTGGGCTCATCAGGTGATGAGAACAAAGCTGAGTGTGAGACAGCCAAATAGGCCATTTTGGTTTTTTCCTAAATGGTGTATACCCAAGGGAAGTAACCCACCTGCAGTTTCTGAGCTCATACAACCCAGACCACAATCTGATTTATAAACCCGTTTGCTGTCATACGAAACACCATCGCTGGAGAAGCAGATTCAGACAAGCGTGTGCAGAAGGTGCCTAAGTCAGAGCAGGGTCTCCAGTCTGCCCGTCCCTTGTTCTCAGGTTATGCAGAAGTCCTCTTCAATGTGGCTTGTTCACAGACGCCACAATGTCACCTGGCAATTAAAACTCAGAGAAAGGTTTTGACAATGAGAAAGCTGTGAAGACTTGTTATACATTCAAAAAAATATTGTCTAAGAGAAATGAAAGATATGTTTTGGCAGTGTAATAAAAATAGACATACTGAGGCTGAGAGGGTATATCACCATTGCATTTTATTGTGTCCTTGAATGTTAAACTCACTTTGATATTACACAGTTACTAGAAGATACGACAACCAGGTAGGGGATCGTGTGTATATATAATAAATTTTGAGTTTATTGGGGATAACTAAGCAGGGAGCAGACCTTTTCACAGATACATATTGACAGCCATGAGCCACCTGCCACAGCCTGAGCAATTCCAGTCCTGAGAAATTGCATGATCCCAGTATGCCCAGGGACAGCAGTGCACACTTGAGACAAATTCAGTGTTTTACTAGTTTATTACTTTACAATGGTTGTAAGTACCAAAACTGTATGCTGATGTTTTGGGTTTTTCTTCTTCTGTTTAATTTTAAAAGTTTCAAGTATGTTTGCCTTAAAAGCAGGTGCTGGGAAATTAAGCGTAGTAGCATGCAACAGCCACACAGGTTATGCAATGTATCAGTTCAGTGATTTTAAACTCTATTACAACTTCTCCATCATCTGAAATGAATCGTCTGCTTCAGATTTTAGCTACTCCTCACTGGAGGACTTGAGAAAACACTCATCCAACCAGTTAAGAATTTAGTTTGCAGTTTACCTGTCCTGGTAATAAACTGAGGTTATAGAAGTTCCCAGCTTGTCTTTTCAACATACATTCTCTCCAGGATATGCTCTTAAAAAATATATACGAATCTTTGGATCTTTATGGACTCCGAGTAAAACCAATGATGCACAGGCCCGAAACAGCATCTCACTGGTCGTCTCATGGGGTAACTACGCCTCTCAAGTGCCTTTGCTTTCCTGGAGAGCAATGCAGGCTCCTCCGGGAATCCCAGCACCCAGGGGCCCCTTCCCAGGGCTGACCATGTTGTCTGCCTGGGAATCCCAGCACCCAGGGGTCCCTTCCCAGGGGGTCCCTTCCCAGGGCTGACCATGTTGTCTGCCAGTGACCCTCTACAGCAGGGATTATGCAGACCCCGAGGAGAGAAACGCTTTTCCCAAAGGACAGTTTGAGAGCATTTTGGTTTTTCTTCCCTCAGTCACTCCTCACTGGCAAATGTATCTGGCAAATGTGCTTTCCCTTTTAGCACCCCCCGAAATTACAGAATCTGCCATAGGTCGTTAACCCATTTCCTAAGTGCACCCTACTATTAGGGCATGAAGTTTGCTTCCAAAATACCTCCCCAGCTTTGTGCAAGCGAGCCCCCGAGGGAGAGCCCCGCAGAGGCAGGCACCCTGCCCGCTCCCATCGCAGGGCACACGCTGCGCTCCGGCTGGCAGCGACTCATTTTCTCCCTGACCAGCAAAGTGGCTGAAAGTGGAGGTCATTGAAAGCGGTGATTTTACCTCGCCAGGAGTGGTCTGCAGCTCCCCTGCTGCATCCAGAAGTCTTGTGAAGAGGCAAGCAAGCCTGGCAGAGACCATCCAAAGCGCACACAGATGTTACTGGATTCCCACTGATTCCCATAATGCCACAGTCACCTCTCCGTGCTGGCAGTTTATTTTTTTTAAAAAAGTAAGCAAGAAAGATGAAGCTACTTAAAGAGCAAGAATTTTTTCCCTAACTAATATGCTCTGCCTTCAAAGCAAACATATTTTTTATAGCACCTCTCAATATAAACAAATTTTTAGTGTTTGCTATATGCTGAGCACAGTCAACAGAGACAAACTGTAGCACAAACAAATAACTTATTTTTGCCTTTTTCTTAAAGAGAGATTTCTTCCCTCTGCCCCACCAAACACATTGACAGCACGCTTCCTCGTCAAACATCATGCGAATCTGCCTGCAACACCCTCTAAGTTCAAGCAAAACGGCCGCTGGAACAAGCACTCCCCACCTACCTTCAGTGAATC
>NW_009209016.1:117878-124016 GCF_000690835.1 Fulmarus glacialis
ATTAAAACACCATCTATAGTTAAGAAGCCCCAGCCCTGCCTGATGTTCAGTGTTGGCCCCAGTAGCAGGCAGGAAGCATTTCGCTTACAGAAGACTGAAGGTTTGGCTGATGGGAAAATGCTGATACCATTAACAGAGTTAATTGGATGATGAAAGGGTGGGGGGAGGGTGCAAAACACTTGCTCTTCTCCCTCCCCGCACACATCCACCCAACACAAACTCACAGCAAAACCAAAATGACCCTCGAGCGACAGGGGGAACAGACCTACAAGATACGACAGCGCGAAAGTGAGATGGGAGAATTTGCTTGAGAGTTGTTCCAGGCGCTGCAAAACCTGGCTGCAGCCCCGTTTATAACTGACAGCTCCCGGCTCCGCTTCAGCGAAGTGCAGACTGACAGTGACTGATGTGAGATGAATCAATAAAGATACATCTATCGTAAATAAATGGGATTCATTAGGCTAAAAGGCATAATTCATGCCAGGTAATTTATATTGCACAGGTAATTTAGGTAATTACCTAAACAAGTAGGTAATTTATATTACACAGCAAACTTGCTAAACTCCAGCCCTTATGGATTTACTATTGTTATCCTTTGTTAAATGACAGTGAACCTTCTCATAAAACCCAGTACAGAGCGTTTTATGTGTTCTATGAATTTTCACATGGAAAACAGCTCATGGGCAGAAATTGTAAGCAATGGACTGGTATTCTACTGGGTCATCTTATTTTCAGGATAGGATTTACGGGACTGGATTTAGCAGATTAAACCTACTGGGATAGAAAGCTATTCTAGGTTTACTGTAAGAAAAAATCAACGTTTTCTACATTGCACACAGCTTGCTGATTAGACTTCTCACTCATGTCCTTTTTCCTAAGGTTAACTGCTCAAAGGTCTGGAGCTTGGGTAACATTGGCGAGCAGCAAAGCCAGAGACAGGCACCTCCTCCCATCCCCAAAACCACTTCTCCTCCTGAATGACTCATTTTGACGAGATGCGGTGCTTTAGGTGACTCATGCTTCTCTCAAGACTGACCCTGCTTGCGTGTGGATAGGAAACCTTTGGGATGTGGTGGCTGAGAAATGGTTCCACGAAACCTATAGGCAATTAAATGCTATCAAACAGTTACAGACCTTCAGCAGCAGTTGAAGGAAGAGATTGTATTTCCTATGAATAATGCTTACATGCAGAGTTTATAAAACAAAAAAGGGTCTTTGACTATCAGGCTATCCCCATCCCTTAGCTCTTTGAACAGCGTGTATATCTCCTGCTGGCCATTAGGAGTGAACAAGCCAGCCCACAGACTGCTGCTGTCCCTCAGCCGTGAAATTCATCCCACATTAGTAGAATCACATCAGCAGAGCCACAGCACTTCACGTACATCACTCAGTAGCCGGCCAACACCGATCACGGCCAACATTCAGAAAATTTACTGGTGTAGTAAATGTATAGTGCCATTGCTGTGAAGGTGCAATGGTAGAGTAGCTATAAAAAGCCATTACTTGGCTGACAACAACAAATACACGTACTTTTGGCACCCCAGCAAGGCACCCAAGGACCGCAAGGAGCCAGTGCCCAGAGCCCTCTGCCCATCCCTCCCTGCAGGCTGCGGGTTAAGGGAAATGAGCACAGGCTCGTCGAGTGCCATGGCTGCTGAGTGTGGTTAAGAATTAGCACTGACGGAATATTTATTAGCACCTATGGGTTTTACGGAAAGTGATCTGTCACAACAGTTTTCCCATTAACTCTTCTGATTTTTGCTGCAGCTGAAGTGTTTTGGTATCTGTCAAACCTTCCCTGCCCTGACACAACAAAGCCAAAAAATCCTCCCAGGCCTGCTTAACAGGTTCAAAAGATTAGCTAAAGAGATGGGAAGAAGCTAAAGCCAAAATAGAAATAGATTTTGGTCGTTCCGAAGCAAGTCCTTCAAAGCCACTGAGCGGGGTGCCGCCGTGCTGGGTTTTGGCCAGTGTCCACGATGTGCCACCAGAAAGCCCCAGGGCGAGAGGCTCCACGGCTGCCTTTGCCCCCCATCTTGTCTGGGCAGCCCAGATCTCGAGATGCTCTGGCTTTGGATTTGCTATTCGATTAAACTCTTTGCCTGAATTCAAGCCCCAAGCAAGAAGGGAGTCGTGTCTGCGCACAGATCAAAATTAAGACATCTGTCCGGACCCAGGGTTGCACTTAGGTGGCATTTCTGCAACGGAGCCTGCAACTTTGCAACCGAAAAAATTAAGTTAAAAAGAAATCTGTAACTTCTGACAAGTTGCCAGCTTGTGTGTGTGATGAACGCCAAAAAACTGAGCCATACTCCCTGACAGCTTCCAAATTAAACTTCGGGCTGTTTAGGAGGTTGTCAGTCAATAAATTCAACTGTTTAAAAGGTCCAAGGCTGTTTCTTCTGCCTGTTAGACAGGATATATGATTTGGACTGTGTAAATCTGGAAGCAACAACCCTTCTCTTTCACTGTTTTCTGGATCACATTTGCATGGCTATTAAGGGAGATTTTGTCTGTTAAAAAGAACCCAAAAATAATATTTCATTGGGCTGAAAAAATTCTATTTTCTCCCCCCATCCATTGACTAGAAGTGTGCTTGAATTCATGGGCAGGCTACCCACTTACGTGCATGTGGGCAATGCTACAAAGACTTTGAAACAGAACAAATTCAGAAATGCCTCAGTAACCATGCTGAACGTCTCATACAGCAGGATTAGCTTAATGTCTATTTGGAAAAATCACACTAGAAATTTTGAAGATAAGTGTTTCATTTTTAATCTAACAGTCTATTGAAAAATCTCTCCCTCTCCCAAATTTTACCTTGTAAGAATTGCATTTTATCCTAAAACACTTTTGAATCCCACAGCTTTAGGTTTCAACAGCTTTAAACAACATACCTGAGTTTTCCCAGCCGTGAGCTCCTCCTATGAAACACCCTGTCGTTAAAGACACCATGTAATTGCTCCCAGGTAAAGCAGGGCAGCTCTCTCCGCTGCTCTTGCCAGCGAGGCTGCAACCGGGGCACCGTGCCACGTACCTGCGCACTCGCCAGCTCCCATCTGGCCTCTCCAAAACACAAACCCCAATTTGCATCTGCCTTTAAGAACCTGGGTTATGGCCTTGCTGTCTTGTATCGGTGTTGCGTACCACGTTGCATAGTGGGAAACTAAGCAGGGTTAAACCTAGCATCAGATGAGCAAAAACCTAAATGCAGCTATAAAAATAATTGTACCAGACCCATCAACTTGTTTCTGAGAGTCGGTGGCTCTGGGACACCCTGGGAATGTGGGAGATGGTCTAATTAGCCAAAACGCAGACCTAAGCCTTCGGGTGCTACTCCTGTGAACGAGCTCCCCACCCTCTGGGTGCGCACGGGGAGCCTCCTTGGGAATTTCCATGAGCTTCAGCACATTTCTGGGGCAGAGCTTCAGTCTCAAAAAATAATACTCTGGACCAAAGAAACCCCAAGCAACAACGTATTTTGCACAGAAACATTTCTGGACAGCTCTATTAAATATCTCAGGTAGGAGCACAGGGCAGATGATATAGATGTGCAAGGCAGCTTCTCGGCTGGCACACACTGGCACAGCTCCACGCTCATCTGTCTCATGCATATTTATGTGCAAGAGACAGCATCCTAAAACTAAAACTGTCTCAGCAGATGCTAAACTCAAACAGGGAATTTGGCTTCTGCCGTTAGTAGGTGTGAATTGCCCCAAAATAAATCAAAGTGTCCCAAATGATCTTTGAAAATGAGATGTACACTCTTAAATCACCAGTGACTTAACCCGAAATGGATAGAGACACCAAAGCTGAGATTTAGACAAAACTTAAGCACATCAGAAAACTACTGCCCAGACGTCTTTAGGGATTTAATTCTTAAGTGCTTTTGAAAATGTTATTTTTCATTTCCATACAATTTAAAAGCATGGAATTATTTTTTAATTCTCCAGTGTGCTTGTATTTCATGTAGAGGGGTGGGTTTATATGACACCGTCACAGATCTGAACTCCCTCTATCCTCCTTGTGAGCCAGCATACAACACAGAGCCTAAGATGCCCTGAAAGATGACACACGCTAGCTCATGTGCATTGGATTACCCCCATAACACGGTTATTTTGTTCTGATTGGAGGACAGGGAGAATCTGTAAAACATCCTGTATTCAAACTCAGACTTCAGCCAATTATAAATTCATACATTTTGGGTGAGAAAGACTTTCCATGTTAAGGACTGGTCGTCATCTGGTTCTTTCTCCAGGAGTCTGACTGGTGCAGCTTTGGCTGGATTACCTACAGCAGTATTTTCCTGTATGTTTGTAGAAAAACAGCTAATCTGCCTCATGGATGGAAATCCACGGCTGATATTTTTCATGATGGTTGAAAATCATAATCCTCTATTCTATTAGTAGATACATATGATTTAGTGGATTTATTCAATCTAAAGCCATGGTTCATTATCTGGAAAGGGAGATCACATTTCAGCAATGGTCTTTCATGACATACAAAAAATTCTTATTACAACAGATTAGTAAAGACATTATATAAAACAGTCTTGAGACAAATGACACAAGAAAGTCTGAAAATTAGACTAATAAAAAATCTGAGCCATAACGAGTACATTTGGGGATTACATGTGCCAATTTCGTAGCTGTTTCCAAAAAATTATTTTATCAGCCACTTACATCTAGGTATCTAAAGCTTATTCTCACACAAGTTAAGACACTCTTGATTGGAAATGACCTGCGGTTACAATTTGAATAAGGCAATTTAATAAAGAAACTTTAGCACAGTCTCAATAAGAGATGGAGCAATAAATCTGAGATTTTTTTTTTTATCAGCACAAAATGGCAACAGGGTGCGATATGAAGGAAAAATCTAAGTTCTTATACAAAATAATAAATGTCTGGCAAAGAGCTCTAACACAGTCTTGACAGTTCTGATGACATTACAGTTCCCCTCTTCCCAAAATAGCTATAACTGTATATACAGTCATACCTCAGTTCCGTAACCTAGTTCTGAAACTCTGAAATAGAATAATGATGGCATATTTTTCTAGAAGTCAAGGGAAAATTCAAGCTATGATAAAATGATGTCATATTTGGTATTCCTAATTGAAGTTTAAGGGATGGGCCTAATTAATACTGAAGTTAATGTTTTAGGAAATGTTAGAAAACGTTAAAAAAGTAAATTTTCAAAAAAATTAGTGATATTCAAAAAGCTTCACAGCAAACTGTGGTGTTTGGACCTGTTATTTTACACAACGCATGTACAAAACCTGTGCAATGCTATTTTGGAAAATGATTTACCTGTTTTCTTGCAGTCCCTTGTGTGTCAGATTAATTATTTCCTTACTGTAACAGTATATCCAGAAACAAGTTGGAATGAGCTCTTTTAACAACAGATTAAGAGACTTGGAGGGCAGGCACAAAATATTTATTGCTTTATCCCTACGTTCTTTTTATGAAATTGTCAGCTCTTTTCCTAATCTCTCACATCTCAGAGGTAAAGTCTTAGCCACATGCAACAGGCAGCGGCTTTTGCTCGGCGACCACGGCAGGCTGCAGATTGCCACGTCTGGGTTTGCTCCAGCGCTTCCCGAGCACAGCTTGTGTGCTTTGTGCGGGAGTCACAGCGCCTTTCCTCCCTTTTGTAGCAGGTTAAAGTGTCTTTAAAAGTCTTTAGTGAAAAGAGCACTGAATGTGCGGAGAAAAGCTTGGGAAAGAATTGCTGAAAATATTGGCTGTCATCTCAGGCAAAAAAAAGGGTTCATGATGGTGCCACGCCGCCTCCGCAGGCACCAAGTCTGCTGTTTGACAGATATGCAGTATTCCCAATAATAAGCAAAAATAATAACTGTTTTTCTTACGAACAATGAATTTTATATTGCAGCGTTTCTTTTTTCCGTCTATACTTCATTCTCTCAAGCTTCACCCTGGTGGGTGGCCCTGCCTCATCACCCATGACCTGATTCAAAGCTTGTTGAAATCCTTGGAAAATTCCCACAGACATCACTGGATGAATTCTGAGGTGTACAAAGGCAGAGCTTACCTTTATATATGTTGTATCATATCATCCTGATTATAATATACGTGCCAGAAGTTTCTATACCACAGAAGATCGGCTTAATAAGTAGGGAAA
>NW_009209016.1:124047-141556 GCF_000690835.1 Fulmarus glacialis
TCAATGAACGGCCCTAGAAGTTCTTTTTCATCTATAGATAAATAGTACTTTTTAGAGTCTTCAAGAGATGAAGCAGTCACTTGAGTTTTTCAATACTTCAGCAACAGAGCTGAAGCCTTTTGCAAACAGAGCATGTCTTTCAGAAAGCAAAATTTCTTTCTCTTTCAAGAACCTGACATCTACAGAAGGCTTCTGGAGCACCAGATCAAAAGAAAACCTAGAGAGCTGGGGATGAGACGTGAAAAACCACAGCTGAGGAAGAACAAAGTCATCAAGTAACAAGAAAAAAAGGGAAGGTATGGAAAAAAAATATTAGTTTATTAACTTTTTATTCCAGCACTGGAGGTGTGTAACATTTCATCCATTTCTTGTAATGCCAACTGATTTTTTCAGCTACCAAAATGCACATCAGATAAATAGGGATCTGTTTTTTCCTTTTGCTGTGTTTAGACCTCCTTTTTGCTTTACAGTTTCACAATTTTTGCATAAAGGATTTTAAATAAATATGCAGACAAACCATATTCTTCTTCATACACCAAGACTCTGTTTGAGGTACCTTTATTTCTTACAGGATGATAAAATTTGTTTCTAAGCTAGAGGGGAAACTGCCTTTCACAGTCTGGTTTTGAAACCGTGACTTATGCTTAGATGTAATTAGTGCTAATAAGGAAATGAGTTAACAGCTGAAAAATAGCAAGCCTAGCTCCTGAAAAGTGGTGATCTTCCCAATAACCTGTGGTTGCTCTGCAGCCAGCGTGGGGCTGAGCATGAGGGCATCAGCTGCTGGAAACTCTCCCAAAGGTTGATCCTGCAGCACAATATACGTCTCTCCTTGCCAGCTGCATGTATTTCCTCTTCCGCCAGAGATATACAAGCAAAGTGGTGGCTCTCTTTCCTCATCACTATAACCATGCATTATTTCTCCATTTTTAGTAAATAAAGCCTTTTGATTTTGTATTCCAACACCAAGTCTGTTGTGCACTGCGTTTTTATTTCTGAAGATTAAAACGGGACTGTGTACGGAGAAGGTTCATTTTTCTGAATTTCCAGATCCAGTTAGCGTTCATCTGCTCTGCTCTGTGGCACCCTCCTGAGGAATATATTCATTTTTATGCAAATCCTGTATATGGCAGTACAACTGTCAGGTGCGAGATATTCTAGGAAAAATATTAATGTACACAGCCGCAAGCCTGCACCCGACCACATATTTCAGTATAAAGTTCAGATAAAGTATAGTCAGAGGAAAATTGCATTCAAAATCATTACATTATAATAAAGAAATAATTTTAAATAAATTTTATTGAATTAATTTGCAAGCTGCAGTCAAGATAAGTAACACATGTTCAGTCTTGTTTGGTGCAACTGCTCTTTATAAGGCATCTAGCAAAGTCATTTTACTGCCCTGGGAAGGACAACCCTCCTGCACGCCCTGCTGCTGGCACACGAGAGAGAGACCTGAAGGGAACTGAGAAGGGCCCTCTCCTTTCTGGTTTTCCTCTAGATAACAAAGAAAGGACTTACTCTAAAACCTACCAAAGCCTATAAAAAACTCCCATTGTTTTCAAAGGTTTTGGATGCTTTTAATCCTGTCAAATGCTGAGCAGACAGTTGAGAAAAAAAGTTTCCAGGATCCCAAGGAGTTCTTCATCTCCTTAAGGACTTGTATGGGATCCCACTGAAGTACCAAGTGAAGGGGAAAAAATGCTAAACTGTGAAAGGTAACAGTCACAATAGAAACATTAAGTTTAAAAACCACATGAAGAGAGTTTGGTTCATTATTTAATCCCATGATCAGAGGTGCCGTATTTCCCATGGGTTTGGTCTTGCAGGCTCTCCTGTGACTGTTCCCTTGGGAAACAGCGTGGGCACAGGGGTCTGCCCGCACAGGTACAGCTTTGAGATCATGATCTCTGCACATCATGCTCCTCAAAGCCCCTTGCTGTATGCTGGTGCACAGTTTCTGCTGGAATCTCAGTTTAGTAGCATTTCTGGAAGTGACAAAGGTTGTTATTTACATGCTGAGCTCACCTAAATGGCTATTATTTCCCTGCAAGCACGGTGAGCAACTTATACCCTGAGGAGCTGAAATCATCCATAGTCTGCTTCAACGAACATACATTACCTGCAGATGAAGCCATCTGCACACCTAGCATCGTGACTCTTCACATAAGCCACCAAATACTATATATTTCAGTGTCACAGTGAACAGTGCCGTAAAAAATAAAGCTAAGTACTTCATTCCCTTCGCCAGTACTTCACCTCTACTTCTTGTCGTCACTATTGCTGTATACAATTGTAACAGTTTTATTAAAAAAGAAGACTCTTATTATGGTGTTACTCTACTACGACTATCACTTCTCTTTTGCAGCAGCGAGTTTCTGTTCCTCCTCCAAAAACATCCAGGAAGGAATAACTGTGCTATGGGGGTGTGTCAAACGTAGGAACGGTGGGTTCCTACAAATGATGACCAAATGACAGATTTGGTTTACAAATGTGGGTTACAAATGTGATATGAGCATAACGAATTTGTAATTTGTGTCAGTTGAAGAACATAACACTACTCTAATAATGTCTGGTATAACGCAAATTGCATACAGAACTGTAGAGTGGTGGAAATGATATATGAGAGTTAGCTTTCCAGTGAAACAGCTTTATTGCACCATACAGCGCAGGAGCAGGATTCACTGCTTACCCCAGCACAGATGTCCTGCTACCAACTAAGCATCTGGCACACTCCTCCTCTGAGTTCATCTTCTAAAGCAAAATTAAATGTAGTTTCTAGCCTGCTAAACAAAACGGTGCCATGACCTGCTCTTATGTTTCGGGCCAAGCCACTAGTAGCACATTGCTCCTCTGCTGCTAACCCCTGCCTCTCCTGCTGCCTGACGTCTCCCAGGCATTGAACGCCACAGGTAAGCATGCCTCCACCTGAAACCCTCTGCTCAGAGGGGGTCGGGGGTAAACTCCAAGCAGACGGACAAAGAACTGACCCAAGTTATGAATTTGGCATCTCTCACCGCTGCCTCCTGCACTGAGGGAGCCGAGTCCCCCCTTGCCCAGGCTTGCAGCAGCCCTGCCCCCGGGTCCTGCACCTCGGTGGCATGGGAAGGCTGCGAGGCAGGGATGGGGTCAGCTGCAATATGCTGATCTCAGTCTACAGAGGCCGAGGTTCAGGCAGTTCCCAGCTTATTTTCCTAACCAAGACACGAAAATAAACAAGTTCTTAGCCAGAAAAGAGGAGCACAGCTCTACTCTTCAAGCCCTGCCTTCCAAGGAAGTCCACACATCACTGCTTGTGTGCCCAGGTGATGTTTTACACCAAACACATTTCTGTGCTCTCCCCCCTCCTCCTTTTCTTTTAATAAGAGTTCTATATTCAAGATGTTTGAATGTTTTGAATGAGCTTTGGAGAACATTGGAAGCATTTATCTCTGCACAAAGACACTTTATTGTTTACCTATATTAAATAAAACACAAGTAGACATTTAGAAATGGTAATAAAATTCTGTTGGGAAAGGTTTAGTGTTATGGACATCTCCATTAAAGACGACTGTGGTTGTTTTCCTGCTGTTCCTTATTCTGCAGTTTGTTATACCACAACGTGCACCATATTGAATTTGCTGCAGTCGTGTATGGGAAACATCCCTCACAGAATTTGATTGCAGCACACCTCCATTTTTACTTTCCCATGGAGACTTTGTAAAACAGAGTGCCAAAATGTCTTGGTTGTCTTGCAATCAACTGCAAGCTTTAACAGTTTGGGTTTTGCAGACTTTGGGCTCACACCCGCTTGCTCTAGCTCCCCAGGCAGGGACCCCCCATCAGCGAGGATGGGTCAGGGTCTCAGCTCGCGGGGAGCAGACAGGGCTCCGGCTGGGAACAACCCTCGGTGGTAGGACACAGGCAATAACTCCCTTGTAAGCAAAAACAGGAAGTTGCTCATCTTTTGTGAGGATGTATCAATGAGCATTTGAAGAGAATTTGGAGATCCTCAAATCCAGTGTACTGTAAAACTGATTAATTACTACTAATGCAGTTTGTACTAAGTCTGATTTCAAAGGCAGAATATAAAAGGTCAGTATCTTTTTTTAACGATACGTTTTGTATGCCCTTTAGAAAGCCATCAGGACTGAGCCTTGATACACGATAAAGCAGAGCTGTATACTGCTTGTGTGGGAAACAAATGGAGTAATGGGAGTAATTCCCACAAAGGGATAAGAATGATGTTAATTGAAAGTCAAACAGTGTTATTTCAGGCTTACAAAAGACAACATACACCTTGGTCCAGCCTCTGTTTTTTAAGGTAACCAGAAAAAACAGTATATGAGAGCTGCAGGCAATTTACTGTTGGAGGTTGCAAGGGATGCAATAGCACTGTCTGCACGTTAACTGAATGCACAAGTGTGGCACCGTCACGTTAACGCTACCAAAAATGCCTGTCCCATGCAAGCTGCTGTACAAAACCAGTGTTACACAAAGGCAGTAAAAAAAATATATATATCATGTCTTTTCAACAGATTCTGAGATAACACGGTTTCTGGAGAACAGCATCCACGAGTGGCCTCTTCCGCAGCAGCAGCAATCTGTGGAAACAGTCTCCAGTACTATTTAGTTATTCCAGGAAACCTGATGAGTCAGTGAATCCTGAAACTGCATCTCCTTATGGCTGTAAATCCCTGAATAGTGGCACGGTGAAATTTCCTGAGCTCCCAGGTTATTTCAGAGCCAGCATGCTTTGCTGATGCGATGATCAGTAATTACTCTCCTTCATTTGGGAGATTAACCAGAAATTGTGGCACTAGTTACATGGCAAAACAGATGTCACGTAGGAGCAATTGCTCTAATTTCACCATGCTCCCATGCTGTCTAGAAAAAGTACTTGCATACAAGAGACAGGAGGATAAAACTTGCCATGCGTCCAGAAAGCACCTCCTGCTACGTCCATCTCCAAGCACTCGTCTGCTCAGTGTGACCAAAAGCCTCAGCCGGGATTGAGGAAAACTGGGCTTATTTACAATTTCTGTCCAGCAGGAGACCTGTTATTTCCTCCACTGGTACAAATGCGATGAGTAGCAAATATCCTTCCCACCCGCCTTTCCATGCACACCTCGCCATGGGAAGTATCTGTAATATATTCAGTTATTAAGGCACAATTTAGTAGGGGGTTTTGCTTTCTAAGGCTAAAAAACAGTATCAGAGTGCTTTTTTATGATGAATATAAACATGAATTGAAATTGCTCTTGTAAAGTTTGAATCGAGTTCTCCTGAATAAAAAGGAAAAGGCAAATTGTCGCCAGTTGCTTAGTAACCAGCCAGAGCTCATTTCTCTTCAAGGGAAACCAATTAGGCCTTTTAACCTATTTTAATGGGGGAGGGTGATCTACAAAAATTAAACTTCCTGGCTGTCTTTCTGGTCTTGAGGGTACCCTTTTCTAGGGGAACCTGTACAATTAATTTCGGGTGCATGCTCCAAAGAAGGTGTTCCCAGACTCTTCTCAAGTTGACTTCTCCAAGGTCCATTGGGTGCATGCTCCAAAGAAGGTCTTCCCAGATTCTTCTCAAGTTGACTTCTCCAAGGTCCATCCACCTTCCCCTTCAGGACATGAGACCACTCTCTTGAAATACTGCTCCATAAAATATTTAATACTACAGGCACCCACTCTACCTAAAAAGGAACTATTATCAGGTACTGATACGTTAGGAATCAATTAAGTCTTTGCAAATAGGTCTCTGAAGTACCTGGGAGCTAAAACTATGGATATGGCAAGATAAACAAACACATTTTTGAGGTTTTGGAGAGGTTCTTTTTGGTTTGTGGGTGTGGGTGTGTTTCTACTTGTCTGTCAGGTGCCGATTTCCTGAAAACTAAGAAAGATCAGTGTACGTTTGTGGGTTAAATTTCTGAACTAAATTTATTAAGTCAGGCTTGCGATATCTAAGATGATATTAGATGATTTATTAGGTCCTGTCCTGCTCTAGCTCAATATAGTGACAAAACTGCAATTCATCTTAATTCTCCCAGAAGTAACTATGCACAATGGTAGCAGGAAACATTGCTTTAACTGAGTCCTAATAGATGAGAATCAATATTTACCAGGCCGTCAGAAGCCAGTACCTAACCCTGTGAGGTTTTCCTGCTGTCTCAACCAAATTCAACTGATCTGAGCTCGAGCAGTTTATCTGTATAGAACGTTTATAGATTTTGATTTCTATTTATTTTCTTGGAGAACGGTGGCTAGTAATCAGATAACTGGTTCTCAGGGTATTTTGTATGTGCTCGTGGTACCCGCGGCCGTGAGGAGCTCCCAGCTCCGGGGGCTGACTGCATCGCTACCGACAACCCTCAGCAGGGAGAACGGTGGAAAAGCAAGTTCTCCGATACCAAATTGCAATGCTAGGAACTCTCAGGTGTTTTCCACACAACACTGAACTACCTTAAAACAGATCGGAGGACTTCATTGGGAAAGGATTTCTGCTTATAAATCTCTAGAATTTGTGTAATTAAACATATTGCTATTAATTCAGGTTTCAAAGTTCCAGAAGTACATTATTTTGTGCTTTGTTTGCTGGTCCTGCAGCAGAAGATAAGAGAGAAGCTCTCTGCCGCCCGCCCTGACGATGACATTAATCATCCATGTTGGTGTACACACACAACTCGCTGAACCCTTTCCTGCACAGGTAGCACCACAACGGCGTGCAGAAGGGAAATTACGACTGATGTAATTAATCGTGTTCATGAGCAGACTAATACATGCCGCTCTCTTTGTTAGAAGACAAAGCCACAGGCTTGCGATGATTAGTAGCTCTTATTATTCATCCCATTGTCATAGATCTGATCAGTATTGCTGAACAGAGGCTGCAATATGAATATTTATGTTTAACAATTCTGAAAATTCTTTTTTTTGTTGTGCTTTAAAATCAGCTTCAAGATGACAACAATTTATAGCATAGCCAGCTAAAACCCACATGTAATGCAGGAATTATTTCAAATTACATCTTTAATGAACTCTGGCCATGATTTTGAACTGAAATCCTGACCTTAGAAGCTTGTTCAAACACAGAGAAGATGCCCAGGAAGAACAGATGACACGTGTGGGCATGAAGAAGAAGCTGGAGAAAAATCCTTCCCCACAAGTTGCCACATATATCTCCAGACTTCTACCCCAGGGACTGCTTAACCTCTAGCAGAAGCTAAATTAATAGAGAGGGTCAAAACCTGCTGATCATTGTCAAAGGATGAAGAAGAGTATTTTTCATGAACAAACCCTAAATCAAGAGTGAATGGCTTCCTTACAGATAACCAAAGACATAAATATAAAATGGATTAACCAGAAATCATGAACACAATGCAAGAATATGACATGACATTCTGAGGCTGTTTTTCTGTACGATGCCAGCCTGGGTAACTGTAAGGACACGTTCTTACCTTAAATATCTATTAATAAACTGGACCTAGGCAAGAATTTTTCTAAATAATTTTTAATCTGGTCTCCCTCCTCTGCCACGGAGAGAGTCCATTTTCACATTCGTCTCTGAATACTTCCATTCTCTATACTGCTATTTTAAATCAGTTTCACTTATCTGAATTTCATGCTACGCTCTGAACACATCCTATGACATTTATCTTTCAGTTCCTGGTCTGTACTGATGCTCTTTTTATTTATTCTATCTGATATTCTCAAATAAAGCAGTGGATCTTCAAAAGAAATCTTCAATCAAAGTGCAGTTCAGACTAAATTGTGGTTCTGGCCAGGTTAAACATACGACTTGCTGTCTCTAATGGAAAGATGATGGTGGAATATTTTGCTATTGGCCTCTTAAGGAAATTCTGGCGATTGATAGTTTTCTATTTCATTCCTATTCCCTCTCATTTTCTTGGACTAAAATGTAACATTCTTCTTTTTAATAGAGCATACTTTGATGTTGCTGGGAACTTTGGGTTCAGCTAATTCTGAAAGATTTGAAGTTTATTTTTCCTGTTATTATCATTGGCTTGGAGATAACTATTTCTTTAGCTCTGAAATAATTAGGTGCTAATTCTGTTCCAAGAAAGCATATGGAACAGAATTAATAAACATTAAATTGTCATAAACTGTGGGTTAGCAGAGACAGAGGTTTGGGGGAATTTTAGGAAGATTGGTAGCCACAGCCAAGGATCATTGCTGCGCATTAAATTATGCATTGTAATAAGGAAAACCTCCAGGAAGACTTCAACTCTGTCTCCTGGGACAGGAGCTGAGGTGCCTGGAGGGACCATGGAGGGTATTCACATGGGTTTGAACCCCGGATCCGCGCCCAAGCACGCCTCCCTGTGTGCACAGCCAGCACACATAGACTGCAACTCTTTCAAAGCCTTGCAGTAGTGGTTTTCTTTAAATGCCAGTTGTCTCTCACCACTAGCTTCTTCCAAGAGTAACACTGCAAGGGTAGCTGGACCCCTCCATCGCCGTACACCTGCCATCTCAGTTTGACTGAACAGGTTGAGCCAATCTCCACTGATAAGTCTGAGTTCAGTAAAAATCACCCAGGCAGAGGGGGACGATGGGCAGGTGAGGATCTGCTCTGTGGAGCGGGATTTAGCCGGAGTGACAGTGCCTTCGCTTGGGACTGGCAGATGAAACACTTGGCTCACCATTCACCATGTGAACAACCTCTCCAGAAGCAAAACAACTTCTCTGGAGAAGTTCTGTTGTAAAAGTTTAGGCTCGAAAATGTATGAAACAAGTACGGTTTTGGAGTTTTGGAGAAATAATTTGATAAAGTAACCATATATGCTAGAAGTAGATATCAAATACTTTCAACCTGGAGATTTAAACCCTATGCGCTCCATGACTAAAGCATGGTTTATTGCAGTTTATGGAGTGTAAATGCTCCCATGATACCGTTACCAATGAAGACACGGAGTCCCTGTGTGACCCCAGAGTGCTCCACGGGTCCAGGCACCTTCCTTTGTTGCCATACCCCAAAACCCAAATAATTATTTGTTCTCAGAGATATCATCGCTGGGGAAGGTGTAACCTACCGTCTTGCACTACTGGAGCATGTTTAACCTACCATCGTTCATGTTGTAGGAAAAAATCAAAGCTACCAGCTTTCTTCATCCTGAATGTCATTCTGAGCTGGAAAACCACTCTGAGACAAATGGAGATGAGAGAAAAACGTTCCATCCAGATTTTTCCAGCAAAGGATATTAAAAAATGAATGCAGCAGTCGGGTAGGAGGTGGTGCTAAAAGAATCGCTGGTGATGGGCACTACTGGAGAGGAGAAAGCCAAGGAGAGGAAGGTCATGAAAAGGATCGTCTCCGTAGTTTGCTCCTACCTGCATTTTTCCTTCTGGCCTTAGCATGGATAAGAGTGTATCTGCCACTGCCACCTGTGAGATGAGCATTACCGTTACTCCGCTATCTCAGGAGGTGCTGATAAGATAATCCTGTTACATTCCTGAGTTGCTAAAATATGAGTTATAGTCAAACGGTCATGGGTTTTCTAGTCAAAATATCCACTGATAACAAGAAGAAAATTGGAACAAGCCAATATATCTGGTTTTGCTACATAGACCTTTACTGAACTCTCCATATTTCTATCTGCTAAACGTGATGAATTTATTTCCTGAGTTTTTAGGGCATTGAGAATTTTTTTAGTAATTTATATGGTATAACGATAGCCTAATAGAAATAGGTGTAAGTGGAATAATATCAACCATTCCTTTCCTGACAGTCAAAAAGAGTCCAAAGACCTCATGAGGGCAGATTTTTAAAGGATCAAGTCTGAAGGCAGTCAAATTACAGGAACGTCACCGTGTCCTGGTCTCCCCGTGACAGCGGCTTGGAGAGGAACGCCACTGGGCATGCACAGACCATTCCCAGGGAGACACCCCACAAGGCTTGGGTCAGTCTCCAGTACATATTGGCTCAGAGCCTCACTAATCAGTTAAGAAGGAAGAGACCTTTTCATGTGTTTTTATGAAGGTCTCCTTTGAAGTGCTGATCCAGCCAGGGTCTGACCTCCCTGAGTTATGCAAGTACAAATTTCCTTCCTTGACTTCAATGAAGTCAATTCACTCTTCCACTATTTATCAGATTTAATAAGATTTTTTTGTACTTAGCAGAGTCATTCAACCTGAATAAAAACTCTTCAAAGGATTGATGCCAATTATCATTCCCTCCTCACTGCAATTACCATGTTTGGGTGGGTTCAGGTTATACGTGCAGCTCTCATGGAGCTTTTGATCCTCTGTGCTTCCAACGCTGTCAATTGAAAAGGCAGGACAACAGTGTCCGAATGAGAGAGCAATGTGAGATTTTATAAGACAGAGAAACCTGGGCTGGTTTAAGTCAGAAAAGGTTTTGCATTCATTGCTGTTTTAATGAAAGCTTGGGCATTCCCCCAAGAGGCTCTGGAGCTACAGTTGCTCCTGCAGCATCTCGGTGCAGAGGCAGAGCGTGGTCCCTCCCGCTCAACCCCAGGGTTGAGTCTGACCGTGGACAGATGAGAGGTGCTCACATTGATGCTCTGCAACTCTGCTCTCTCACTGAAAATCGTTTGTATTTAATTTATAATTGAGATTGTTTGCAGAGATGCTGTGAGGCTGAAGGAAAGCCAACAGCTTGAATTTACATCCAGCTATTTGTTTCGCCCTGCATCTTAGCGCAGTTTTTGACCCTTCTTGTATAAACTCTGACTTCCATTGGCAAGTTTTAGTCATTCAAGGACTTTGGTGGAGCTACTGATGTGCACGAACGCTTGCAAGCCTGAGGCCTCAGCTTGAAATCTCTTTAGTGCAGTTTGGAAGGTCAAGACACTGAAATACTTAGATTGAAAAATGTTAATATTTTAAGTACTCACATTAACATAGAAGACCTTTGCACCTGTTTGATTTTAAAAATTAATTTCTATAGTTATTTTGCCTATAGTATTTTCCAAAGTATAGACCCCCTGAGAATTACCCAACAAAATTTCCATGAGCCTTTCTTCCATGTCCGTTTTTATTGCTGTGTTTGCTATTATAGATGGTACTTCTTTTAACATGTTTTAATTAATTCATCGGTGATTTGGAAAAAATATAAAATGGAAGATATAGGTTAATAATAGATCTAAAGAATGAAAGAGAAATGTTCAAGTAATGCTTAGTATTTGGTTGAAAAGATCAAATCCATTATTCAGAGGACAGACCTGTTGTTCTAAAGGCGAGCTGATCACAATATGTATCCTGGATCATTATGGTTAGAGAACTTGCGGGATATAAAGTTGCCATATCAAAAACAGTAAAAATACTGCTTTTTCCTACATATTTTTTAACAGAGCTTGTCTCCTTTCCACCTGTTTCATGTTCTTCTGCTAGCAAGCATCCTCTGCAAAGAGTGCTCTCGTGATATGTTGGGAGAAAAGTCTCCTTAAAATACCATATTTTTATGGTTGATGATCGTATTACCTCAAAACACACTACGATGTGCGTTTGCACAAAAATCACAAAAAAGTGAGGAATAATTGGGATGTTGTAAAAGAAGAATTGGAAACATTTCAGAAAAATTACTTAGGCAGAGCCAGTAAAGCATCTCTGTGCTTTACAGGCAAAGAATCAAAATATTTTATCTAGACTTTGTCAACCTGAGGAAAAGTCATTTCTTAGATAACATACATGAGGGGAAAATATGAAAATTGAAAGTGTATTTCAGAGGGCAGCATTCAGTTTAAAAGAAGGGCATCAGACAATTTAAAAAAAATAAAAGGAGATATTTGTCTCTGGTTTGCATCCAGCATGACTCCACAGATTTGCTGGAGTCCAAGCAAGATGCGGAGCTTCCTCCCAGTTTTGCAGATGACTGTTGCATACGGCAGAGCGAGTCACGAGCATATCTCACCTCTGAGCTACACTACTGCGAGCCTTGGAAACAGGACGCGTTTCAGCCAGGGAAAGATGCTCATTTGAATATTCACGAGGAAAGGAACAAGAGGGTTTGCAAATACTACTGAAGTGGATGACCATATTTACTTCTCAGCATATTGCAAAAACATGTTTGGCTTCAGTCACACATCTTGAGAAATGGCTGACAACACTGTCGACTGAAAACATATAAAAGTATAACAGCTACTTACACAGAATTAGGACAAATTCTCCACATTTTTTGAAAGTGTGCTGCTATCCTCTTTTGCAGTATTTTTCTATAACATGTAGCTCACTTACTTGTGAGGCTGTCAGCAAGATTACTATAGGAATTTATTTATTTTTAAGGCATATAAATTAGCCTGAGACCAGTGTGCATCTCACAGGTTCACCTCATCATCTCTACACCTCTTAAATTATCAGAACTGTTCTCGTCATTAAGAACATAAGCCTTCAGTTATTTCAATTATAAAAAATAGTCAGTTATCTATATCTAGCACCCATTTCCCAACCTTTCAATGGCAGATGGCTTTTATAATGGGTGGGCGATGGACAGATGTCTGATCTATTGACGATGATGGCAGTTTATTCTCCTCTGGCTGTTTACACCTTATTTTTCAGCCCGGGACATCAATGGGCTGCTTAGCAGGGATCCAGCTTTGATGAACAAGCCCTTCTACATTTATGATTTCATGGTATTAACCTGCTCAGCTCAATACAGTAAGATTAAACTCTGTGCTACTTGGTTTTGTCTAAGGGAGGATTTCTGCAAAGACAGGCTGTGTTTGTACTCAGACATATGAAATACAAGAATTTCAACAATGAATAGAAGGATTTCTCCAAAATTGTCATCAAATAGACAGCTTCAGAGAGCTTTGAGGGGAAAAGAAACAATTTATATACCAGGTATATACTGAGCACCCTTAATTAAGCATTTAAAATCCAGCTGATGACTGTCACAGGCAGCCTGACTATGCAAGGGTATTTGCAGAGAACGATCACAAGTTTTCCCTCAAACTAAGTGAGATGAGGTGAAGACAGGTGATGGGAATTTCATGCATTACCCACAGAAAACAAAAGTATTTGCCTTCTGAATTAAAAAAACCCACAAAACTTTAGGAAGCTATTTTTCAATAACCTTGTCTTCCAGCATCCACCCAGGAGTAACTCACCGGCAAACACACAAGCCAATTATTTCTGGACACATTGCAAAAAAGAAATATCAGCCAACAACCTTTTTCTGGTGACAGATTTCTGCCATTTCAGTGGTATACTAAAAGGACAGCAATGCATATTTTTGTTTCTCCAAAGCAATTGAAGGGGCCAACTCATTATACATCTTCTCTACCTTCATCCAAAGAGCAGCTGCTTGTCCTGCCCACTCTACGTTCAGCAATGGCTAGCCCATAAGCTGGAGCCAATTTGGAATAAACCCTGCTATTCAGTGCCCAAAGGCACACGTGAAACTTGGACTGCTCTTGCAACAAAAGGGCCTGTTGCAACAGAAAGGACGGAAAGGAAAAAAGCAGCATTTATTACTTTTGTCTGTTGTACAGAAGGATTCTGAAAACTTGGAATTAGTTTTAGGATTGGATTAGTCTTAGGAACTTTAAAGTTCAAGTCATTATTCATGTTCTTTTATACATTTTGTTGAGGCTCATGCATTTTTTTGCAAAGCACATGAATCTCTGTTCAAGGTTTACCCAGAGGCACAATGATCTTTGCCAGCCAGATACAGATGAGCACTCTGAGCATCTATAACACTTCCCACGTCAGTTATGACTACAGAAGACAAAGTACATATTCTAATATGGATCACAATAAAAAAGCATAGATCATAAAACTTGGTCAAGAAATTTGATCACTGAATAAGGCAATAGCTTTGAAATATATCTGCTCCTCACACAATCTTAAAGTCACTCCCAAGTGACTTTCAGGTTCTAAATTGAAAGTCTCTGGTGAGTCCATAAAGATTAACGTGGTAAGCTATGTTAAATACCATTACGTGCCACCGTGATTGAGTTAAGGAGCGCAGCTAAAATTTGGTTATGATAGCAAAGGAAAACTAGACCATGATATAGATGTATGACAATTTTAATTTCAAATTTTGAAAAATAAATTTAAACCAATTTGCTAAAGACCATTTAATGACATGGGAAATTAATTTCCTTGAATTAACTTACGATTGAATCCTTTTGTTTATGAATACAGGAACCCAACAAAGCACAAGAGCTCATTGCCTTAGCTTTTTGCTACCTTTGTACTGCAAATTATAAAAGGCTGTGTATAAACTGGTCTGCAACAGCTACCCTTTGGTGATCAAAACTGCTCAAAATAGCGGTATGGGGGTCTGTGGGTTGGGGTGTGCTCGCCCCAGGAGTGCCAGGCAGTGAGGACAGGTCAAGGTCAAGGCTCGCGGGGAGCAGGCAGGGTTCAGGCTGGGAACAAGCCCACCGGTAGGACGCTGGCGGTAACTTCTTTGTAGGCAAAACCATAAGATTGCTCATTTTTTATTTACTATTTGCTTGAAAAGATCAGGATTTCCAGCCTGGCTTTTCACATCTCCAGTCCTTCCACCACTTGCATCGTAGTCAGAGCAGAGTTTAGCATCCTGCATCAAAATGGTTTCTACACCGCTAGAGTGCAAACCCTTTGCATGAGACTAAACTCAATGAGATGACTGAGAGCGTGTGTCAGGTGTGTGAACCTGAAACCCAGAGAGATCAGTGCAGAGGCCTCGGTTCAATTACAGAAGTGGTTTCAGTGAAGCCAGTAAGAGCCTGCATCGAACTGGGGGCCCAATGCCCCTCTGAAATGCCACTGTGGGAAATGTCAGGGAGAGCCCGGGTAAGCCAAGCGGTCTCTTGGCACGGGGCAGCGTAAGAGCCATCTTTCACTTACACATTAGTAAAAACCTGAACACTACAGCAGCGAGGCTGCTATATGGCAGAAAGGAGCTGAGATGGCAGCGGCAACCCACTCTGAGCATCTGCACACACCCGAGACAGACGCGAAGCACCTCGTGTGCGAAGGCTGGGCTCGGTGAGAGATGCAGGAACAGCAGCGGAGCAGAGGGAGAAGCAGGCAGGAGACACCAGCCGAGCAACGGGGGCATTGGTAGCATTACCTATGCACAGAAACAGGAAAATAAAAAGGCAGGAAAAGATAGAGACAAGTGGTGGATGAAAAGGGTTTTGAACTATGAGCAAAGAAACTCCAACCACTTGAGCCCGGCTACATGGAGGGAATCGGCACCTTGTGCAGCCCATATAAACAGACCTGCGTCACAAAGTCTGACTCCATCTCCAAATTTCTCTTCTCAGAAACCTAATTTCAGCTAAATGCTGGAGTGACAAGTGTAATAAAAATAACACTATAAAATGCATGAAGAATTTCTTTAAGATTTTAAAAGCAAAATAAACATTAATTCTCTGCTGTCCTGCCAGTGACACTGATGTGATTCATGGCTATTCAGCTGCACAAGGCTATGTTCTTTCCTTTGAGAAAAAGAATGTAAATCTTTAGATGAGCTATCAAATGGTTTTATGATTAATTCTGTGTTATCCTTGAATTTAATGCCAATGGGTGGGAGGAAAAGAGTAATATCCCCCAGAAGAGGAATGGAGCATCTCTGCTGTCCTGCCAGTGACACTGATGTGATTCATGGCTATTCAGCTGCACAAGGCTATGTTCTTTCCTTTGAGAAAAAGAATGTAAATCTTTAGATGAGCTATCAAATGGTTTTATGATTAATTCTGTGTTATCCTTGAATTTAATGCCAATGGGTGGGAGGAAAAGAGTAATATCCCCCAGAAGAGGAATGGAGCATCAGACAAACTCGGAAGCTCCCCAAGGTTAATCTGAAAGAGTTTCTTTCTCATCCCTCCCTCGAAACGTGACGCTTCGGGGCTGACACTGGCAGTTCCTCCCAAAGTGCCCCCGGGAACTGAGCCCTGCTGAGGAGCTGCCGTGGGCTCTGGAAAACACAGGGAAAACGCAGGGCTGATGGCTGCTCCCTTTTTGCCTGCTGTGCCTAAAGACGCCCAGCGCAGCTCCCCTTTGAAAGCCAAAGCCCTGCTGCTGCCACGTCCTGCAGGGAGGGTTGTTTAGCAAAGGCTGTGCAAGCGCAGGCTGTGTCTGCCTGGCTCCCGAGGATACCTACAGGTGTCTCACGGAAGGCTGAACAATTCCCTCTTTCATCGTCTGCAGAAATCTAGTAGGATTTTCCCAACTTCAATTCCAATAGACGTGGAAAATTCTTTTTACTTGGTATGAGTTTAAAATTAAAGAAAAGAAATGAAGACGTGCCTATGTATCTGATACAAGCATGGAATTTAACTGAAAGGGGTAAAAGATTGTATATCAGCTCTTGCTTGCATAGACCACAAATTAGCCCCTGTCTGCTCCGGTCTTAGGAGGTTCACCTTGCTCTGATCACTAGGTCGTACTGTGTTAAGAAGCACCATGTCAAATAAAACGGATCAATAGCACTGACGATACGTGACTCCTTGGTAAAATTCACTGATAATTTTATTTTTGAAGTTCTCGTTCTTGTAAAAAGGCACTGACCAGTGTGGAGAATCCTGTTTACAGGAACAGGGCACGCAGCAGCTCTGTCCCCCGTCCTGCACCCAAGGGACCTCGTGGTAGGGACCCCCCAGCCTCCAGCTGTGCGTGCGACATGTCTCTCCACGGAGTGGGCTGGTGTGGGTATCAATTACCATGCGGATGGGGATTTTGGGTTTCATGTTGTCACCTATACGTTAGCAGCTGGATAGAGGCTGCCCCCTCTATCCAGCCAAGAAGCTGTCGGATCACGTTAAGGAGTATTGAATGCTACTGACAGATTGTGAATGAATATTCATGGCCATTATTCTGCAGTCTGCACTCCATATAGACATTATCTGTAAAAAAAAAAAAAAAAAAAATCTGAACTGATCCCTCAAGCTTGAGTCACAGAATTTTGTCAAAATAAAATGTGGTTAAAAATAACCGAGGTGGTAGACCGTGTTGTCCTTGGCACAGATTGCTGCTTCCTCTGGTATCTCTGGTCCCCAGCAGTGTAAAACACCCAAGTTCCCCAGGGAGAGGCTACAGATGGGTGTTGCAGACAGAGCTGTTGTACTAGCTGCTGTACAGTTCCACATTTCTGGCTATTAAGAGAAAGGAAGAGTTGTGCTCGGGGCCCCTTCTGCTGGGTTTCACAGCAGGAGGAGCAGCCGCCCCCCCGGGAGCTACCGCCACAGCTTTCAGACCTGTGACGCCAGCGAGCTTTTAAGAAACTTCTGGGAATTTTCTCAGAAAGTTCAGGCTTTTTATTTGTCATGACTCGGAAACCAACAGAAATCAAGGTCAAAGCATGAATGGCCAGGACTTCCTACAGTTTGAATTGGCGTCTTGTGCTGTCTGGGCTCTGGAAAAGAGACTGAGCAATACAATGGGAAAATTGCTGATGCCACAAATTACTTGCAACCAGCCAAAGGTCAAAAAAACAAATAGACTGTGAGGACATTTAGTGGGTACCAAACAAGTCCAGGTCAATTGGCAGGATGATGGAAGAGGAATCCGCATCTTGCCAAAGACACATTAGTATAAATTTTGGAAGATTTCTTGCAGTCGTGTAG
>NW_009209016.1:141587-150998 GCF_000690835.1 Fulmarus glacialis
GGAATCATTAGCTCATTGCCTGGTATTGCTCATTACAATTAAAGTGCTAGGCAGCATAAAAACAGAGTAGAAATCAAACAATATGAAGGATACCTTAGTACCCTACCTGTTGTAGAATCTTTGTCCCAGCGTAAATTTATATTTTTCTAAACTGGAGTGGCTGTACTTGGAAAATGCACTCAGTATTTCTCACTACCTCAAAAGAGTTCGGCACACATAGAAAGTTGTCCATATCAATAATCAGTTAACACATGAAAAATCAAAAAGATGGGATAGTTGAATTCAAGAGGAAACAAATAAGAGGGTATCCTGTAGAGATTTGTGGAACTACAAAGAGAAGAGTAAGAGACATTAAACCTGACACTTGATCTGTCTTGCTGTATATAAAACACCAACAATTTCTAACACAAGATTAATTTTACTTCTGACTTATTATGAAAAGCCTTCCACGGAGTAAAGCATGCCATCCTACAATGACAGCCTTTGAGACATCCCTGGAGAGGGACCTGGCAGAAGTCATCCCTGCGAGCCCAGAGGTGGTGGGGCCAGGGGTCGTGCCTCCTGCCTCCAGCACACCTCCTGTTCCCTGGGTATGTACGTGGCCTGTTCCATGGTCAGATGCCGTGGAGCAGGGTACCTCTGAGGTCATGGGCTCAACAAGATTAAAAAAATAAGTAGAATAATAAAAATCAGCACTCCTCCTAGCAATGAAAATATCCAACCACACTCTGTTAGATTAAAGCAAATAAGGAAGGCAGACCCTCATTCACCATGGTAAAATTCAATGATTAACTATTTGGGTTTGTAAAAACTAATCCTAACTAAGAGGTTTTTCTCTGCAACACCTGAGCTGATGATCAGAGGAGACAGAGAGAATAACGTACAAATATGGGCCATCACCCAGAAAAGCAGTGCCTGTACTCCGGGGGTGGCAGGAGCTGGGAACCAAGAGTGGGTTTGGCCCATGCAGGCAGATCAAGCAATGGCTATGTCTTCATGTTGATTGACTTGCTAAGGTACAAAGTGGTAACGATACGGACACTTCTCTGCGAGTCAGAAACACATCTTACAAGGCTGGGGTCCATGGACTGGAGCATGAGTGTGTTGTGCATGCATAAAAACAAATGAGCAGAAGGCGGCTTTAAAATGGGCCAGAACTGAGCTGAAACAGTCAATGCAATTCTATGCAGCAGTCAAGAAAACTCATGTGGTCTTTGAATGCAAAAGGGAGAACAAACAAGAGAGCAAAACTCCTGTGTTTTCCAAAAAGAGCTCGTCTAGGCTGCTGTACAACCTAGAAGATTTGGAAACTCAATGTTTAGGAAAGTCCCAAGAGCAACAGAAGACAAGAAGAATAACCAAAATGTTCCACTTTCATCAATTTTCAACTAGGAGGTGTCAGCAACATGTCTGTCATATCTTCCGCAGCCATCGTGGGGAGAGGAAGCTTTAGCTCCATAAAAGTCCTGGCTCTTTAAATTCTATTTGTGCTTTTGAAGAAACTCCACAAAAGTTTAAGTACAAAAGAAAAGGAGAGAAGACGTGGCTGGTATACAAAAGGAGTGACACACGGGAAGAGCAAAGAGAGCCTCGCATAAACAATAGCTAAAATTTACCAGGGGGGTGGTCAAACAGCAATGGTATCAGCGACCGCTTACTTTTACTTGACACTTTGAAGATCAAATACACCACGAGGTGAAGGTTTGCTGGAGAAGGCACACGTTTGGGATAGCTGCAGGAAGGGGGTACACTGTCCTTCAGGGTTCCAGGCAAAATCCTGCCACACACTTCTCTATCTCTGTCTTTGAAAATTTCTCTTTTAGACAAAAGAATGTGAAATAGAAATTAGCGACCATGCTACAAACTGCTAACACGTGAATTACAATTACTTAAAATATCATTAAATTATGCTGTAATGTTTATTCCATTTTGCATATGATATAATTTTTCTATCTATTACAGCCGCAGAAATAAATGATTTAATTTCTCCAGCCTGCACTCCAGATAAAGCATTGCACTTGGAAGCTATGGAGTATATATGTTAATCAGCTCTGCTGCTGCCCATGCCATTACCAGCCCTATTCATTTTTTTCCTGTTGTCATTCTTGATTACGCATTTTTAGAACAGATTACTGTAATAACAGGGGGCGGGCAGGCAGCTCCCCTGCTACGAGTGTCCTTGGATCAATCTTCTGATCACAGGTGAAATATATTTTGCTAATAAATTGCCAGTCTGCTTTATGTTTTCTGTAACTTTTCAGTTTTGGAAATCAATTAATATTAGTGATTCTGAGGAGAGGTAGTTAGAGCTTTGAAAACAACATAAACAAACACTATCAAAAGAGTAAATGAAATACAGTATTGGTATTACTTGAAACAGCAAGCTGAGGAATTGAATGATTTTTCTGTGCCTCCTAATTCAGCACCCTTCGAAAATAAAACTGCTCGGCCTCAGAGCCAGAGATCTCAAGCAATGTGCTCACACCGCCAGCCTTTTCCTGCTGCTTTGTTCTGGGACGGTTTGGCTGGGTTGGCTGTTTAGTTTGCTTTTGATTTCCTCGTGTTTTAAAACCATCCTGAGCAAATTGTCCTCCCGAGTGAATCTCCGAGTAGGGAGCTACGCTGAACTCTGTGTGTGCCGGTCCGTACAGATGCACAGACAAGCCAGCCTTGCTGCTGAAATGGCTGTTCCTTTCTGGACTGCTTTTCTAAAAAAAAAAAAACTAAAATGATGCTGTATATTGAATCCAATACTAATGAATTACAAATATACGCTCATGTACTATTCACAGCCCAGCATATGTAGCTGCCTTCTCTAAAACAGAGAAATTTTGGGGGTTTGATCATATACACCCTGTCAAAATACCACAGAAGAAAACACCACTTCTCTCCCACAAGAAAAGTCAACTAGCAACCCTCCCCACCTGCCATTTATGAGTGAATAGGTACTCCTACAACTATTAAATTTTATCAGAAAGCCGCCGATTAATAACAAAGACCAAGACCAATGCACCACGACGCAAAAGGCATCGTTACACCCGGATTTCCCTGTTCCTCTTGACCAGTCTTCAAAGACCACCTCTTGCCATTTCTGCCACGGAGCAAATATCCAGCTGCACCCCATGCGAACAGGGACTTTAGGACCCAAACTGCACCAGAAGTTTCCCCAGGGCCGTGGGGAGCCTGGCTGCAGCCAGACACCAATTTGCTCAGAGCTCGCCTGGGCTCCAGATGCATCTCAGCTTTTTCAGCTGCTGAGGCTGGAGCAATGAGACTTAATAGACAGAGGAATGACTCGATGCTTTCCATCAGCTGAAACAAAATGGGATAGGAGCCAGTCGGAGCTGATAATTAGAGCATAAACTCAGACTCAATAACAAATAGCAGCAGCAGAAAACCCTAGACAGATAAAGCTGGAATAAGAGAATAGGTTGCTTCGTCTTCTCATTTCTTTTATTCACATAGTAGAAAATTACTCTCTCTCTCAAAACTCTCCCTCACACCTCTATTTTCAGAGGTGTGGGTCGTGGGTAGAGCAGACCCCTTACATCTTCTGAGGTCAAGAAACCACTGGGTTAGGGCGAGACCTTCTCACCACAAGCCACCACAGGGACACAGGCAGCTGCTGCAGCTGGGACTGCGGTTACCCATCTGCCGAGGAGTGAGGCACCTCTCGGTGACCAGAGCGCGGGGCAGCCTCGGCTCCCCTGCCGCCGGAGGGGTGTCCTAAGGCACCGTCCAGACCTGCAAGGGCTGAGCCAGGGCAAGCGCTGGGACTCTGCATGCTGAAGTGAGAGCTTATCGTCCACTGAACGAGACAGCCCGCTGGATTTGCACAGTTAAGTGACCCTTAAGGCATGCTGCAGAGAGATTTTGACTAACCGTCAATCCTGTAAAGACCACGCTGGCAGACATGTACCACACTTATGCAAAGGGCTCTTCATCTCAAGCTTTCCAGTTCCCCCGGTATTACTGCAAGCTCAGCGGCCAGCTCAGCCCAGCAGCCTCCATGAGAGCCTGGCCAGCTCGGAGGAGCACTCCTGGACACAGCATCTCCCCTTCCGTTCTGCCTTTTGAGACTGCAGGGTATATTAAAGGTCTCTCCAAGTGAGCTTTGCAGTGAACTCTAACAGCAGAATACTAAAGTATAAAATATTTTCTACTCAAATATAAGAAATGCATCCCAATTTCAGCTGTGCATAGCAGATGCAACCTGCTGGAAAAGCCCCGTGCTGGGAGGAGGGCAGGGCAGGACGCAGCCGTGGAGCAGGCATCCCATCAAGCAGCACTAAGAGCAAGCTGCACCTCCCGCAGCTTCTCCTGCAGATCCACACCAGCCCGTCTCCCTCAAGTCCACATGCCCCGTGGCGTGAAGACTGCACCGTCCCCATGGCTGACTCTTTCCAGTGACCTTGCTTTATAAATGCAATGATTTCCTTCATTTCATACACAATGCAAGTGTCTGCAAGAACGACTAAGTTGCATATTCAACAAAGAGCTTTATGTCAATTAATGACTTTCTTTCAATAATTACTTTACTTGTTTTGAAATAGGAAGTGTGAATCCACTGATAAATTGACTGATTTGAAAGATTTATTCCCTTTGTAGCTTCTGCAATTCGGTTTTCGTGCAGCAATGCATCTGGGTGATTTACGCCTGGCCCTCAGCAGCACCTGCAGCCGGCTCCCCCCGCCCCGGGAGGACAGCCGCAGCAGCACGGCAGGGCAAGTGCTCCTGGAGGCACGGGCTGCCAGCCCGCAGGGAGCTTACCAGTTGCAGCTTCACTGGTGCTCCCTTCTTTTTTTCCTCGCCATCCCCACAAGCACGGCGTGGGGCACGGACCAGCCCCGCGGCGCGGGGCACTGCAAGTGCTTCGCCTGCAAGTGCCCGAGGGCCCGGTGTGGCATGTGGGTGGAACACAGTCACGCTCCAAAAATAGTCTCTCTATGGCCAAGGGCAAGGTCTCCCACATTTTCCAAAGACAAGGGCTAGTTATCAATAGCTAGTTAATTTAGATATTAATCTAAACACCAGCACAGGTTGCCCAGAGAGGTGGCAGATGCCCCATCCCTGGGAACATTCAAGGCCAGGTTGGACGGGGCTCTGAGCAACCTGATCTGGTTGAAGATGTCCCTGCCCACGGCAGGGGGGTTGGACTAGGTGACCTGTAAAGGTCCCTTCCAACCCAAACCATTCTGTGATTCTATGAACTTCTCAGCCCATTTCACACTTGCAGATCATTCTGCTGGATGATCCAGATTTGCCTCATCCTGTGGCAGCTATTGGGACGACCGGGAGATGCCTGCCAGTGCTTCCATTGCAAGACTCCACAATCATTATCTAATTCCCTTTTCAAGTGCAATTATTGGAAACAAACTTTTCCACGATCCATATTTGCCTCTGCTGCTTCTCTATGTTTCACTGTGCTTTTTTTTTTAAACTCTTTTTGCTTGAAAATGGAAAGCCTTTCAGAGCAGCGGCAGAGCTGCAGTATCTCTACACCGGCGCGGGGCCGTGAAAGCAGCGCGGGGCATTGCCGTGCTGCAGGGGCTCCGGGGGAGCGGGCGTCTCGCTGCGCCCACGCTCAGCCCTAGCTGGATTCGGGGTGCCTGCGGGCACTCCGACCAGAGGGCATGGGGCTCAGCACCCTCCGCAATAGCTGCCGCTGCTGCTTGTAGGAGAACCATACATAAAAATAGTACAAGACGTTAAACGCTCAATTTGTCAGTAAGAAGACCTATACTAACTAGGTTTAGATTTACATCAATTTAATCATTTGAGATTAGCATGCATTATTAGTGAACGTGCGTTAAGTGCGTGTCTATATTTAATCATCTCACTGCATTTAACAACTGGAAATTTTTAAACAGATCAGACTGCTTTCTGCACATTTCCAGGCAGCCTCCTACGAACTTCTGGTAAAGGCGCACGGTTAATGGGTAAATGCCAGAAAGTACTGTAAAGCGCTGCTGATAGATTCAAGGACACTGCTACAGGTGTGGTTTACAGTGAATCCTTCCCTGATCAGTTCGGTACAATCCTGCTACATTGGAACAATCTCATTTGAACTGCTCTCTAGTCCAAATTTGTAATGAAACTGAGGGTACGTTTCTAAGTTTATTTAATACCTTCTGAGCAGCACTTTTAGCTGGCTGCGATGGTCTCTGCAGCTCCTGTCAGCAGTGTTGCAAGCAGTAAGTATTGCAGTTCCCCATGGCTTAGCTCGCTGCCTGGTTGCCGTTGCACGGCACTCTGCCGGGGTAATCCCCTGCTCGGTGCATCCGCCGGGGACTGCTTTAACACCTCTCCAGCCGCAGCCAGTCTCCGCTGTGCCGCGTGTGTCGTCCGCCGCAGCACCGTGACTGGGAGGCTCATTGCAAGAGGATTTCCTGCACCGGTCCAGATCAGCATCACATCAGCAAGGCTGATCTCTAATGAAACAGCTTCACCCCTTAAGACATTTATTGTTACATTAAAAACATGTTATGTCATATAAGTGGCAAGCACAGCCACACATGTGCACGCAAAAGAGCTTTTTCAAAATCTCTTTTTAAACATTTCCCAGTTCTTAAGTCATCCCAACCCTTGTCTGATCTGCCTCTTTGCATTTTCCTTTTTCTCCCCCCACCCCCAGTATTTGCAGGCAATATTATTATAAGCCAGCTTCCATTATAGGAGAAATAAAATCCTGACATAGAATATTTTCACGGAGCTTTTTTCACGTTAATTATAAGCAGATTTGGTATGGAGAGGCTAATCCTTTCAAGGCATATTTAACTGTCTCCCCAAGGAGCGGATCAAGTGGTGCGTATTCAGAGCTCACCAATACATTAAAAGACATTTAATTCCACTGCGGATATCCCTAATGCCTCCCTGCACAAAATGGGAGCCTATGCAGGAATTTCGGGCACTCCCCCCCTCCTGCCCAGTGTCACGGGTGAGCGAAGCCCGCGGGAGCTGCTGGACGGGGCAGGGGCACAGCACAGGGTGTGCGGGCGCTGCCTGAGACCACCCTCTGCCCGCGAGAATTGGGGAAGAAAGGCACAATCCTGCCTTGCCTGCTTAGACCGACCATTCGTGTGATCAACTAAACCATCTGCTGAACTACTGAAAGGAAAGACCTCGCAGTCGTTCATTTACTACCCTAAGCTACGCTGGTTTATTGCTGAGCTGCTCGCCAACTCCTCAGAGACACATAAAGGTTTATCACCTCCATTTGGCCCTTTTCTGCTGGTTTTGCTGAAGACAAGGGACGGGCCGCTATCTGCGAGCTTTGCACCCTCCCAGTGCCCTCCTTTGGGATGTGTCTGGCTTTGACCCCGCGGGGAAAGGGCTCTCCTGCGAGTCCTTCATCTCTCTACTGCCTTTTCATTGCGGGTGCACTTCCACTTCTGTGGGGAAGGGTTGTGTTTTAATTTTTCATTTCCTGCAGGCACTGGAAGGTGATTGAACACTTTTTGTTTAACGTTTGCTTTTATTGAACCAAAATGCCTAACACCACCATCAAACAGGTGAACCTGTGCTTCTTAGCAGGGTCCCGCTGCTGGCCGTGCCGCCGCTGCGTAGCATCAAGTTTCTGCTCCGGGAGCTGGAAACCAGGTGAAGGGGGAGCCCTCCGGCACTGCTGGGAACTGAGTCTGGGGGGTCATAATTAAGTGTCTTGGAGAACTGATGGGGGTCCGTGGGTGGTAAGGAGAAACAGAGCAGAGCAAGGAACTCGTACGCACCTGCCTGCGCTCAGATGATGCTCTAGAGGACTTTGCTGGTCAGTAAATGGAAAGGGCAACCAAATTACTCCCAAATATGCTCCAGTAGTCTGATACAAAAAGAGCCTAGCCTTGTTCTCTTTTCTCGTTGAACCACATTAAGAGATTAATAAGGAAGATGCCATCTTCAGGAAAAGGGCATACGGGATTTCTATTAAGAAGTCTATAAGCCTAACCAGATCAGCAATACCAGCGGTAATACAATATCTTTCTGTGATCTTCACAACTGAGATTAAAGCCTTTAAGCAGCCCACAAGATTAAGAAAATTACTTCCATAAAGCATAATCTGTTACCCTTTCTGGACTTGGCTTAGCCACACAGTCAATCAGGGAAGAATATTTTCTTCTACTACAAAAAATAATTTTTTACAGTGACAGTTCTTTGCAAAAATGAGATTTTTTTAGCGATAACAAAATCCAATTTTCTTTGACCTGGCTTCTGCAGGACAGTGACAACAGGCTGGATGTTGTAAACTACTTCTCAAACCTCCCAAGCCCAGGGTTAGCTCAACCCCTGCCTTCTGGTTTCTGTTGCAGGGTGGAGGAGCGAGTCCCTCTCCCGGCATCAGGATACCGATGTCCTGCTCATTCCACTCGCACCGCATTAGACTGCGCCGCGCTGAGCATGCATTAGATCACAAACCCTACACTTTCCAACCAGCTGCAGAGAAAAAAACCTATTTTTCTGGCATGAAACAACCTCCATTTAAATTTGACTGAAAGAGCTAATGCAAGAAACCTACCCAGAGATGCTTTCAGGCGACCTCAAACCAGACCGCGCTTTGGAAAAGGCATGCAAGGTGTCAAGAGCGTTCTCCAAGGCACCGCTTTTCACCGAGACCTAGGGCATCGGCCACTGCCTGCGAGCCGAGCGGCCCCAGCGCCGCGCTCACACCGCGGCTTTCGCAGGGAAAGGGCCAGAACCGGAGCAGGAGGGAGAACAAACCAGGAGAGGTCATTACAGTCAAAGATTAAATATTTCTTCTGAAGGTCATTAGGAAGATTAATGCCTGTGCACAAACTTGTTAATTGAGGACTGGATAATTGTACAATTTCTATATACACAGTTACATATATATATTATGTAAATGAATAATAATAGAAGAATATTTCTTCTATTCCGAAACAGCAAACTCGCTGTTAATGCAGTTTTAATGTGAAATGCCATTTACAAAGGTGTCACCTGATTAAGCTGCCTGCCTGCCCGTGCCGGTGCCCGGCGCAGAGGCTGCACCCCGCGTCCTCCCCACCGCGGCGGGTGGGACGCAGAAAGGCGGCAGGAGTGCTCGGGGAGAAGGGGTCGGGGCTGCCGCCGGCCAAAATTTAAATTTTGAATGTACCTTTCATCCACATCTGGAAATGGCTGACTTCAGGCTTGGACTTGGTGGGGCTCCAAAGCCTGCCATAAAACGTGGTGGCCAGAGGGGAATTTTCAGTCAGAGGAGAGCGGAGCACCTCAGCCCCAGGTTTTGCAGAGCCGCTTTGCCTCGCCCTTCTTGCAACCCCCCGCTTCAACCAGAACTGCGTGGTGTCAAATATGTCTGCCATCAGGTTTTGATGGTTTTAAATTACTGCAGCAAAGTTGCCCAAGAAAAGAGGGCGGCCGGGCACGGCGGAGAAGGCTGAATCTGCAGAGGTGAGGGGG
>NW_009209016.1:151060-153608 GCF_000690835.1 Fulmarus glacialis
CTGCCAGTGTTAAAGGCAAATTAAAAGCACATTAGGAGGAATCTTGGGATTTTCGACAAAAGGTTACAGCTCCACTTAATATACACTTACAAGTATTGCAGAGGGATGTAAGCATCAAATTGACAAAATTATCACAGGAGTAAAAGACTCCAGGGAGCCAGCTCAGCTGGGAAGGAGCACATTTGACAGGAGCAACGCAGATGGTAATGGAGTTTCTGCTTCACTAAGTGACGTGATGTCCATAAAAGTGGGCATTACAGGAGAGTGATGCAAATTTTAACAACCAAAGTGTTGGAAAACCCTTGCCTGGCCCATGGGGATGCTCCTCCTGCCTGGCGCTGCGGGAGTTAGTGGTACCAACCTCCACGGGAAGACAGGGAAGACCAAGAGGTGAACCTGTGCCAAGGAGGTTTTCCATTTATACTAGGACAGAAAAATAAAAAAATAATAATTCAAGTAGGTGAGAGAGAATAACGGGCAACAGCTGTGTGCACAGAGAGCAGGGTCTTGGCTCGCCCCTTCGCTGCGTCAGGAACAAGGAAACTGAAATTTCCAACTGGAAACCACAGTCCAACTGAAATGAGAAGTAGCATCTTAAAACCAGGGAGTTTTTTCCCGGGAAGCTGGCACTTTCCCATCCTGAGCAAGTGTGGAGAAGAGCATGGGCAGCAGCTGCGGGAAGCGGCATGTCTCCATCGCTCCGCACTTTACCTCCCTGGTTAATTGGTCGTAACGGCGGCTATCTCTTGTCTGGAATAAATGAGGTGTCACTTTTCCAGGACAGTGCTGTGGAAGCAGCTGTGTGCCCACCTCCCAGCATCAGCCAGAAAAGACAGCTCTGAAAGCACTGCGGGAAAGGAGTCTAAAGGCAAAATTTAATTTGCCTTGTACTTCCAATGTCCTCCTCAAAGAGCTGTAAACTTCTCCCTGAGCATCCTTCGGTTTGGCATTTAACTATTGCCAAGCCAGGCAGCCCAAAAACCCACTAGAGTCGGTGACTGCAAATGTCCCAGAGGCGTTGGAGACGTGCTGCTGGGGGAGGCGGCAGGGTTTGGTGGGCGAGGGGATCCCCTCGGAGCACCCACAGAAGAAAGGGCAGGGGGGATGCCCTGGTGCCACACTGAGTCCCTGCCTTCTGAACAACCAGTTCTCCCTTGCTCGCTAGAGATGTGAAATCTACACCAGTTATGTTTGCAAATGTAATTAATCGTTCTCAGCACACCATTTCTGAGGCTCTTCAAGCATATGTTAACCACAGCAGCGTGAGGGATGTGCTCAGGTGATAACAGGAGACGGCGGATCCCTCCTCTACATGGCAGACTGCGGTAACTCGCCCCGGCATCGCGGCGAAGGGGATGTTGCCCTGCACCCTGACCGGCACATCGCCCGGGGGAAGCGGGATGGGGCCGGGTGGCCAAAACTTCGGAAGGGCCCTGGGAGGGCACCCGGGGCGCACGCGGAAACGCAGGCTTCCCCAGTCAACACGGCGGCGAGCAGCTTTTTGGCTGGAGATCTCTTTCTCTCAAAGAACAAAAGTAGCTTAAATGGCAAGTCTAGAAAGACCTTGCTCATTAAACGGGTTTATTATTTCCTGAGCTCTGTTTAATCACCCTTTTAAAGCCTCTGTTTGCTAATTGAATGCTTCCCTTTTTATCAGGAGATAAAAGGAATGAGGAGTTGTTGGAAATGGTTGATTATACATATGTATAAGTACACTGGATTGCTTAATGAATCAGGTAGATGAAAAATTTATACGTGCCCTAAACCAATCAGCTGCTCTGTTATCCCTGTTTTCTGGGGACTTTTCACAGTTCCCTTTGCAAAAGGCCTTATGCACGAAACGCGCTGCCCGTGACCGTCAGCCGTGGCGGTGGCTGCGGCTCGAGGACGCCCGGCACCGTGCAAACATGGGGCAGGTACCAGCTGCATCCCAGCACGTATGCAACCACGCAGGTGACAGACAGCACGATGGAGACAATTGCAGCGAGCCACAAGCATAGGGCAGCAGCGGGATTCCTGCACCGATGTGGCTGGGACCTTTTCTGGGGGCTCAAACACAAAACAGGCAGAGATTTGACCCAGCACTTGCAGCCCTGTGGTGTATTTCAACCTGTGCCATAGGGACCTCACTTCGCCTCTCTCTAATAAGCTATATGTAGCAAATGTCACTGGGGACTGAATGAAAGAATCCGCAAATATTTGGCAAATACACCCACAGTGTTTAGAAGTAATGTGCTCTGACCACAGTCTTTCCCTGCTTTACTTGCTCCGAGAACATTTGTGTGAATTCATCTGTACAATTGTTTGCAAAAAACTAACTCCGAAAGTTCCGTGTGTGTAACAGTTGCTAGGAAAGAGATTTTTAAGGTCATTTACACCAGCGCTGCCATCAAAAAACATGCTCTCCTCTCCAAACAGCAGCAGCTCCGTAACTCGTGACAACTACTCGGCTCCCCCTACAACAACCAAGAGAAGGAAACGAAACCCAAAGCCTGCGCGACTGCACCTTTGACAGCTACTGAAGACGGTCGTAGGACGGCATGAGGCA
>NW_009209016.1:153883-156601 GCF_000690835.1 Fulmarus glacialis
GCTCCCGGCTCTCCACGGCCAGCCGCGCGCCACGAGGTGTGACCATGTCCCCGCGCCTTGCACCGCATTTCTTCTTTAAAAATACTGAACTCTTTTATTGCTAAAAATATTTTGATTGCAAATGCAGTTCACTGTCTCTGTTTTTGAAAACTATTAAGTAGGAAAACCAAAGCAGATAAAGAGTGATATCTGGGGTGTGGGACTAACTTGGGGGGACAGGAAAGCAAGCAGGGAAAGCAGCTCCTTCGGGTTAGCAACAATAATTTGCCGCTGTCAGCAGAGTGCAGCAATGGAGACAGACCTGCAGGCCTGGGCATCCCTTTGCACCACTGTCACCACGGTATGGCTTCTAAATAAAGCCCAGATATAATTAAAAAATATTATTCCTTTTGTAAGAAAGGATGCCCCGTACCTGGGCTGCAGACATGAGCCCAGCCGAGGGACGTCTGCAGGCTTTGCAGAAGATTTACCGTGGTGGAGAGCGCTTTGGAACGAGCTAGCTTTGCTAAATAGCTAGGCAGGTTTGGAACAAAGTATCCCTTTTTTTATCCCCTAAGCATAAATTATCAGTTATAACACAGAATTGCAGTGAGAGAGAGAGGAAAACAAAAGTTAAATGAGCTAAACTGTAAACACAGACACTTTTTGAAAAAGATAAGTGTGAAGTGAACCAAAACTGGCTTAAACACAGGGGAGAGCAGATAATCAAGTTCAGGAATTAAAGTGAAAAAATAGGAGATGGAGTTTGGAAGGACGTCTATCGAGCAGTGTACCAAAAGATCAGGAAAGTCAAGTCAAGGATAACCCGATCCCAGCAGGATTTGTGCAAAGCGCTGTTCTCCAACTACAAACACTGCTCATGCCTACTTATGACTCTCAGTGTTATTTTGGCTTATTGATAAATGCTGTCGCACTTTCCTGCGTGGTGGCGGGTTTCAGACGAGCTGCGGAAGAACGGGAACTTGTGATGGATTATGATGGACCGACCAGATGCTTTTGCATAGGGAGATCCTGCCCTGAGCCCATGCAGGTACCCACCAGCTTCAGCTGCCCGCCGACAGCTTGTCCAACACCAATAAAAATTTCAGCTCCAGTCTTCAAACTGAATTATACATTTACTGGAGCTACTTCAGCTTTGGGCAGTATGGGCACGACCAAAGAGGTGTAACGGCACGCCCCGTTCCTGCCGTGGGTTCAGAGCAGCAGGGCACTCGCTCTTGCTTCCCTGAGTCGTTTCTGCTATTTTTAATGCACTGCTGCAGCTAGTCTAACAGCATTCTGAGCGGAGAAGGAAGCAGAGGAGATGGTAGAGGTAATATCAATTTTTCTGCTAGTCTCCATAAAGCAGTATGATTTCCAATTTGTTAGCATTCATTTTCAAGTGTATTGCTTTGACAAGGCTGTACCCACAAGCTAATGCATTGCAGGTGGAGCTCCTGCTGGATTGCAAAATGGTTTTACACCAGCCTGAGCTCGGCAGGGGGACTAGGCTATGAGCTAAGTGGTTTTTTATATTTGCCGTTTTGGAGGACAGGAGCTTTGGCATTTGGCTGTACGTGTTTCATCACGGCAGCCGTGCCAGCAAGCGTCCGGGGGAAGGCGCAGAGCCCCAGCACGGCCTTTCTCCAGCAGCAAGGGCTTGCAGCTCTGCTGCTATCTGTTGTGGGAGGTGAACCAACTTAGGGTCTGAGGGCCCATGGCTGGAGCCCTGCCTGCCGCAGCCCTGCCTGCCAGGACTTCCAGCACCCCAGGTTCATGTGGGATACGCGTTTCCATGGGTAAGGCTCAGCCAGCTCATCCGGGGCTGCACTCTGTTACGGGGTCCTCTGCTAATGCTGCTACCAAGTGACATGCTGGTTCGTGAAATAATTTCGTTAAAGACAAAAAAAAGTCAGCCCAGAGAAAAGCTTGGAAAATTCAGGCATGCCTGGGCAAAACACTGGTGCGCAGGCAATGGCCACACTGAAAAGTGGGGGGTCTCTACTTCGGAGGGCTCGAGGGGCAGCACGTCCAGCGACCCTGTGCCCCGTCCCTCCTACAAACTGAACCACGGCCTCGGCCTCCGGAGAGGGAAAAGCGGCAGCGTGGGGAAACGGGTTATTTCTTAAAGACGTTGGAAACACGTACCTGCCTCCAGCCACTTGCTTAGCAAAGAGGTGGCCGAGGCGGTGGGTGCTCCAGTTTCCATCTGCTCCCTGCTGCGGGAGCAGCGGAGCCAGGACCAAGCCCCCTCCCTCTGGTTAAGCAGCGTGAGCCTCGAGTTGACGGGACCCCCGATCCCGCAACATAAGCTGAAGGGAGCCGACCCAGTTTCCTGGGGTTTTCCTTGTTTTTCAGACCCTCTAATGCAGTGCTGTTGAGGCTACACCGTCGGCGGTGCATCTGCCTTCCTGCAGGCTTTACGTGCGTTCAGGCGCTCGCTCTCCCTCCCAATCCCTGATTAGCTGATTTTCTGTGGGTAGATGGAAAAGAAGAGCATCTTCTGTTTAATTAAAACCTGGGAACATTTCCCTGAATTGCTGGGAAGGTGCAGGGATGCAGGGTGAAGGTATACTGTATATTTTCTTATTAAAAGCATCATGTCAGAAGTACAAGGAAGAACTAGAGCTATTCATATTTCATATTAGACTACCCTTAGCAGCATGCACGACAGGCATGAAGATTGCTTTAGAAATTATTCTGGCTGTGGAGCATCAACTAAAGGTGGCTCAATTTTTT
>NW_009209017.1:0-565 GCF_000690835.1 Fulmarus glacialis
CTGTTTTTTTTTTTCAGATGGGAGCCAGGGAGGGAGGGACATCACTGTCGCTGAAAGAGCCACTACCTGCCGCCAGAGAGGGATGTGCAGGAGACAGACCCGGGTCTTGTAGCCTGCTGCCAAGCCCGGGCTTTGCCCAGCAACCCAGCCGACAAAAGAGCCTTTCATGAGAGGGGACGATGTCAACTCCGCAATTAGCAGGGGAAAAGAAAAAAAGAGCCGAAAGAAGATTATTACCTCCAGCAGTTGCCTCTGGGGGCCCCTCTCAAATGGTTTCATTAACTCTTTCGGATGAGCCCAAGGAGAAGGTGGGGAAGGAGCCACCAACGTCAGCAGCACCCAGCAGCTGGCTGGACCCAGGGTGGCATCCCAGCCTCGCAGGATGCCACGAGGAGACCCGTCCCCTTAGGCGCTGCTGGGGCAGGCTGGCAGCGAGCGATGTCTCTGCCCCTGAGCTCCAATGCTGGATCGGACCCAGCGGGAACCAGGACCACCACCCTCCTGCATCCCGGCTGGGAGGGAACCACACTATTCCGGCCCAGCCCTGTGAGAGTCCCTGCAAGAT
>NW_009209017.1:648-1281 GCF_000690835.1 Fulmarus glacialis
CCGCAGGGTATGCCACGCACCGAACCTCTTCCACCTCCTGCCTTGCTAAGTAATGCGATGAAGAGCCCATCCCAGCACAGTGGGTACCTCGCACGGGCGGGATGCCGGGACACCCCCACATCCTCCACCTTCATGGTCTAACGTCTCCATCTCCCCACCAAAAAGATGCAATAGCGTGTTAAAATAAAAAAACCCACGTTTTTTATCAGATGGTGCCCTGGTTACCTGGTGGGAAGAGGTTAGAAACCTCCCTCTGGGCATCTTCTCTCCTCCTGATGCCAACCCCCCCCCAGCTTTCCCTTTTGCCACCCACCCTGAGGAAATCCGGGACAGGTCACCCAGAGGAGAGCAACTGGCCTTGATGGTGCCGCTATCCCTTACCCCAGGGGCGTTGCCCAATGCAAGTTGTCCCTGCAAAAAGCCATCCAGAGAGCAAATCCCCAATGTGGCCTCCAGTGGCTTTGGCAGGCAAGATGCCAGCCTGAGTGCAGTCACAGGATGGGGACGTGCAGGGACAGCTCACCCTTCTGCCAGGAGTGGCCCTGTGTCTGCTGCTTTCCAGGCTCACCACGGGGCTGCGGCACTCGCTCCTGAGGAGCCAGCCCCGGCTTCCCCGCGCCCCAGGGATACCCT
>NW_009209017.1:1331-10681 GCF_000690835.1 Fulmarus glacialis
CCCGCGCAGAGATTTAACAGCAGCCCCAGGCACAGAGGTCCCTGAAGCAGCTGCAGAAATGACAAGCGGTTAATCAAATCCTACATTAAAAGCCAAAACCCCACACATGCTGCTGCCACATACCTTCCTCCATCCACGAAGTCAGGGACTTTCTCTCACTCCCCGACATTCAAGGGGATTTAGTACCAGCCAAAATCATTGCCGATCTCTTCTATGCCATCTCCCACCCATCAGCGCCTCCTCCGAGCACCGGCTCTCAGCAAGACGAGGTACTGCTGCCCCACGCACATTGGTACCCAGGGGATGGGGAGCGTGGCTGGAGGAGAGAAGAGCCAGTGAGAGCACCCCACAGAGGGCAGAGAACAGGTGGAGCGATGGGGTGAAGCAGAGCCCAGCACGGCCCCCCATTCATCACAGAAGATGCTGCCTCCAGGCTGTCTATGGAGAGATGCGCAGGGCGCTCTTGGAAAGGGTCCATCTCCCTCAATGAGGCTGTGGGGAGCTGAGCCATCAGGTCCGTGCCTGCGCTGGATCAGGCCTCTCCAGCAGGCTTGCTGGTGCTGGCATCTCCCGGGAGGGCGATGGCCATACCGTGTGCTCCACACCGGGGCTCTGGGGAGGGAAACCCTGCTCATGACGCAGCGGGAGGTAATACCCTTACAAAATACGAGGCCTCCTGGCTCAGAGAGCGCCCGTCCCCTCCCCATCACGAGCATGTGCTAGCAAATGCTGGATTGAAGGCTTACGGTCCTTGGCACATGGGAGAATAGCCTTCACCTGTTTCAGGACCCAGCTGGGGAGATGCTGGCATCAGGGACAGGGTAACACGAGGTATCCTGGGGCTCTGTGTCACCCGTGGGTTCCAAGTGTGGGCAAGCCCACTCCCCTTGCCGCAGCACAGCCCCCTGCTTGAAGGGAGGGAGGAGGGACAGCAGCTACAGGTACTCCATTCCTGGGGATGATGCTGAGAGCGGGCTGGTGTCCTAGGGGGGCTCCCCAAGAGGGAGTGGGGAGATGACACCGTGCTGGGGTTTGGTGAGGAACCTCAGGAGTGGCTGCCATCCCCAGACCAGGTTGGCCGTGTGAGCACTCACCACTGAGGCTGAGCCCAGGATCTCTATCCGCACCCAGCCCCCTGCCGAGGTTTCCCCAAGATGAGGGTCCCGGACCCTCTGGAGAGCAGTTCAGGGCCAGAGGGGAAGGACCGAGCCTAAAAGATGCCCTTCCACCCTGGGGAGCTGGTTTAGAGCAAGACAAGACATCATTTCACCTTCACCCTAATACACTGGTGGGTTCCTTGCTACCCTGATTTGCACGCATCACCCCCTCAACATGGACTATAGGTGCTTAAGGAGCAGGGTCCACGTCACCCCTTCCCTGGGGACCCTGCTAATCACGCTGCTGGCAGGCACAGCAGAACATGCAACACCCCAGCACCACCCATCTCACCAGAGGCATGGGTCCCACGTTGGCACCGAGGGGGAAGCCTCTGGCTTTCAGCAACCCCTTGCCTTCCGCCATCCTGCATCGCTGCCCGTTTAATAAATTACAGACTATTGTAAACCAGAACAAACACGGAGCCCCTGATCCGGCAGCAGCAGTCTGGGACCCGCCAGCAGGAGCGACGGCTGAAGCCTTGTGCACCCATCAAACACGGACCTCTTGACCTGCCTCCCTGGGAGACGCACCCCGGTGTGGCACTGCCTCGGCTGGGAACGCCACTGGTCTGGATGGAAAAGTGGATGGGACCCAGGCCACCATCCACGGCATGGGCGCAGCCAGCGAGCTCCACCAGCTTATCTGGGGTTATCGAAAAGGTGCCGTTTATCCAAAAGTCAACAATCCCCAACTTAATTAAGTTACAGACTAACAATGAGACTGGAAGAAAAATAATTCGTTTGATTACACCGTTTACTGGAGGAGAGGCAGGTGGCTTACTTATGAATCATAAAATCAGAGATAGCTTCAAGGGCCGTCGAGCTGATGGAGTTTTATGCCAGCGGTGATGGCGGGAAGAGCATGGGAATGGTAATGCTGGGTGGCGACCTGCAGAATCCAGGTGCCCTGGCTGCTATTCCCACCCCAGGCTGTTCAAACAGCCTCCCACAACCTGGGGACAGGGTCAGAGGAACAGCCAGATCTTCCAGTCCCCTGGGGAGGAAGAAACCAGCAGATCGAGCTTGGGAATAAAATAAAACTACAATAAAACCCACTAATGACCAATTTCCATCTTAGAAAAGGGTTGGGAGGCGATGCCAAAAAAAGCAATAAAAATTCCACAAAAGCAACCTTTTCAACTGAAAACCAGCAGACACGGGATGTTCCGGACCAGATGTTGCTCGCTGAGAAAGCCCCCAGCGTCGGGGATGCTCCTGCCAAACGGCGCTGCCGGTCAGAGCCGGGAGCACAGCAAGTCTCTGGAGCCTTGTCCCCGGAGCAGTCCCATCCTGCAGCCCTGGGGGGGGCGGTTCCTGCTCCCTCCCCAGCCCCCAGCACTTGCTGGGAGGCAAAAGCCGCCCCACTTATGGCTTGCAGGAACCATCCCTTCACCCGCAAAGGGTTTATTAACTGTGTTCATGCCTCAAGGCAATTGAGGGTTTTTGGGCCGCAGTCCACTCTTGCACGCACTGGCAGGGAAGGAAATCGAGCAAAGAAACAGAAAACACACTGAACGACACTGAGACGTGCAATTATGTGGGCAGAGCTGGCAAATGCGCCCGGCACCACCGAGGCAACCCACCGGCTGTGCCACCGAGCTGCCACCCACCCCGCAGGCAACCCTCCTCCTGGTGACCGGGAGGGATGCAGGACATCAGGCTGCAACACTGCAACAAGATACCCAATGGCTTTCTCTTTAACGAAGGCTTCTTGCTCATTAATAGTGGAGCCAAGCTTTCCAAGCACAGGAGATGGTCTCACAAGTGTCTGAGCAACTCTGCATTAACCCAGATCTGGACGGATGGCACCTGGAGTGTATCAGCCACGAGTTTCCCAGTTTCTGCTGATTCCCCACCACCACATCCTTTCCTCTCCGCTCTTTGCTCGTTCCTACCCAACACTACCCATTTTTGCCCTTGAGCCCACTCCAGCTCTCCTCACGTCCGCAGCCTCCGCTCTCACATTTCTCCCAGAGGCTCCAAATCCACATTAAGGCAACGGCGGAAGCCCCCGTTAGCTGTACAAATGTCCAAACCATTTTCTAATCCCGTTCAGCTCCTTGCTTCAATTATATCTTTGGCAACAAGCTCTCTAGGCTAATCAAGTCCTACATTAAAAGCCAAAAACCACACATGTGCTGCTGCCACATACCTTCCTCCATCCACAAAGTCAGAGACTTTCTCCCTCTCCCCAATATCCAAGGGGATTTAGTACCAGCCAACACCGTTGCAGGTTTCTTCTCCACCATCTCCCACCCATCCGTGCCTCCTCTGTGCACCAGCTCTCAGCAGGACAAGGCACATCTTCCCGGTGGGCAGCAACACCGCTGCTCCACACACATTGGTACCCAAGGGGTGAGGAACGTGGCTGGAGGACAAGAGAGCCAGTGAGAGCACCCCACCAACAGCAGAGAAGAGATGGAGCGATGGGGCAAGGTGGAGCCCAGCACCAGTCCCCCACCCATCGCAGAAGATGCTGCCTCCAGGCTGCGTACGCAGCCAGAGAGATGCACAGGACGCTCTTGGAAAGGGTTCGTCTCCAGCACTTTCTCAAATGTCATCAGATACACTACAAGATCGTTAAAATGCTTTATTAATCCCATACCTCTGGGCTGCTGATATACATCCGATACTTAATCCCAGATGTCTCCTTCAGTGCTTTGAACTCTCTACTGAAATGCCAGAATTAATTCTTTTCTTGGTAAACTATCAGAGTTTGGAAGAGACACAGTGCACTGGCTGGGATTGTTATTTCAGGGCTTAGAGCATCATCCCTAACAGTCGCCGCAGACCAGACCAGTGTGGGAGAGAAGCTGGCACTGCACACATCCGACAACAGCAGGAGCAGCGAGGTGTAGGCAAGCCCTCGCTGGCAAAGCTGCGCGGCAGCCCCTGCCAGCCTCAGGCAAGCAGCTTGCATGGCATGGCTCCCTCCCTCCTCCGTCTCCTCCAGCTCCCTCTCTCCATGTATCCTCCCAGAGATGTTGCCCTCTGCAAAGCAGCCCCATGCTCAGAGCATCTCTTGAGGCAGGGAAGCATTAGCTGGAATAACATGGGAAGGTTGCCTGCGGATGGAGGATCTTGTCCCTCTACTCTCCAGACACGGGGCAAATACCCCTCCTTGAACCTACCTCCCTGGTACATCTCTCCTGGCTGAACAGGGCTCTGCATGGACCTTACTGAACTATAGAGTTGCTTGGGCCCTACTGAGCTAGTTACGGTGGATGCCTGTCCGTCACGGCCATGGGAGACCAGGGAACCCCTAGACAGCGGGAGGGAGCCCAAGTGAGAAACACGAGGACTCCAGTGCAGAATGGATGCACTGTTGAGTCGCACGCCAGCATGGACCATGGGGCTTCCCACGCGGCTGGGCAACAGGAACCCCAGATCCCCATCCTCTAGGCAGTGCTTGGAAGGAAGAGGGTATGTCCATGTGGGGTAACCTAAACCAAGACCACAAACCAGAGTGGGAGCAGGTAGAAAGCGTGACCAGCAGGTCAAGGGAGGTGATTCTCCCCCTCTACTCCACTATCCTGGGACCCCACCTGGAGCACTGTGTCCAGCTCTATGGTCCTCAGCACAAGAAAGACATGGACCTGTTGAAGCGGGTCCAGAGGAGGCCACGAAAATGATCCGAAGGCTGGAACATCTCTCCTGTGAAGAAAGGCTGAGAGAGTTGGGGTTTTTCAGCCTGGAGAAGAGAAGGCTCCAGGAAGAACTTATTGCAGCCTTTCAATATATAAAGGGAGCTCATAAGAAAGACAGAGAGAGACTTTTTAGCAAGGCCTGTAGTGACAGCACATGGGGCAATGGTTTTAAACAAAGATGGTAGGTTTAAATTGGGCATAAGGAAGAAATTTTTTTATGATGAGGGTGGTGAGATGCAGGAACAGGTTGCCCAGAGAAGCTGTGGATGCCCCATCACTGAAAGTGTTCAAGGTCAGGTTGGACAGGGCTTTGAGCAACCTGATCTAGTGCAAGATGTCCCTGCCCATGGCAGGGGGGTTGGACTAAGTGATCTTCAAAGGTCCCTTCCAATCCAAACCATTCTTTTATTGTATGATAAAGCAAGAGCAATTAGTAAGACTGCAGATGCACCTGGGTGAGATGCCTTGGGCTTGTGTAGAAAAGCAGGTTGCCCTGTATGCCTGGGAGCTTCCTTCCAGAGCTGCTGTGACAAGCCCCAGATGTGCTGGAGGACACAACAGTGGCATCCCATGGCACAAGCTGGGATGAGAACAGCGCTCCCTCACCATCCTGAAGGACCAAGGACAGACCTCAGCGCCACCAGACACTCCCTGGGCTGCCCAGGAGGCTGTTTTGCAAACAGTGGTGGCCATGTGGCCCGTGCCCCTTGGGTCCTCAGCATCCTCTGCAGGCTCTGCGCTCACAGTAGGATGCAGCTTCGGATCAGGCCTCACCCCCCGTGCTTGCTCCCTGCTCCACACGCTCCTGCCTCCTTAAAAAGAAGCAGTGACATCCCCCCACTAGAGAAAAGACCCTTTCCCAGCAGCACAGTTATCTGCTTGGGGTTTTTTCAAGCCTTGCGATAACGCTTGAAACGGGATTGCAAAACGTGTTCCTCCGTCTTCTCCAAGTGCTCAAGGTTTGCTATTTAACAGCACCCAAATTGTATCGACATAAATACTGCAAGAAGAGGTTATTCCAGCTGCAGGCCAAAAAAAAAAGAAGCAATGCTACTCAGAGCAGAAACCCCACTCCTCCGGCATCTGGTAGTGTGTGTGCAGGATCTTCCAGCAACCACAGGGAAAAGCAGCTCAGCTCTCCGTCCTCCCAGGGACATGAACCAGCAGGGAGGGAGCTCCCAGGCACCCACGGCCACGCAGGGCCAGGAGACACCTGGGCTGCTCCCTTTCCCCACATAGAAACCTAAAATCAAGTCAGAGCTCTGGGAGAAGGATGCTGTGGATGAACCGAGTCCAGGTACAGAGCTGCAAAACCACTGAGAAAATGAGGAGCGGGGCTTGAAAAGGTTGCTTGCATCAAGGGAAGCGAAAAAAACCCCTGCCTCGGAGCGCAGCCGCTCTGCAGGACTACTTGGTCTCTTTTTAAACCAAGTTTCCAGCCCCAAAGTGCCATCCAAGCGAGGCCACTTCATCTCTGCTGCCTCCTCCTTGGGATGGGCAGGAGGGATGGGATCCATCTGCCAGGATGCAGATGGATCCCGGCAGCATCCAGCGGTGCTGCAGGGAGACATCCGCAGGCTTGGCTCCTTCCAGCTGGCAGCCAGGGGTGGCTCTCCCTCCCCACCAGCTCCCACAGCAGGGAGCCGTGGCCCAGATAAGATTTTGCAAAGAGAAGTCCCACCAGCTGATAAGGAGATGAAGAGCCCACAGAGCCTCCCCAGCACAGTATCCTCCCAGTTGCTCCAGCCTACCCCAGGGGCCTCAGCAGCCAAACAACGCTGTCGGGGCTGAGAGGTGCCAACTCTCTCCAAGCTGAACCCATGCCGGTGGGTGCTGCCTGTGGCTGATTCCCCACAGCCCTTCTCCCAGTCTTTAGAAGAAATTCTTAAAATAATGTTTGTGAAAGCTCCGATCCACCTGTCAAAAATCCCCAGGCGCCGATGCCAAAGCAGTTATGTCACAGGCTGTAAATCGCTTTGCACGGCACCTGTTTCATCTTTGAAGGCACGTGCTTGCAAGGAATCCCAGCCATTGAGACCGATGAGCCATTGAAGATGGAAATAAAATCAGGCACGAGCTTCTACGCCAGCAGCAAGCGGCTCCGGCACCTGCTATATTTAACAGCAAGAGAAGGCAGCTTGGCTTCCCAGGTGCTGCCTGCATCTTCCTCATCATCACCATCTAAGACCTGGACCTACCGGCCCAGCCCAGCCCCAAATTGATGCAGAGAAACTCAGCGCGAGAGAAGATGAATGAAGTCAGGCCATCTCCATCACAAGATCGGGGTGGCCCTGGCCAGCTTTGTAAACCTGACTGGTGGGGATCCCCCATCTCCAGGGACCTGTCCCAGGATTGTCCCTTCTCCTGGGAATGGGAATTTCCCCAGCTTCTGACCCAGCCTGGGCTGCTGCCCTGTGCTTGTAGGACACCCACAGCCCTATGCATGCCCTGATTCCCGAATGCTGTCAGGACTGGACCCACAGCAGCATCCCTGCAGCATCCTCATCCCCTGTGTGGCTACGTGCCCTTGCTGAGGAATCCCAGAGATCCAGTGATAAGAGGTAAGACCAGCTCCGGGCAGCTAAGCCCCCAGACTTGCAAGGCAGGCAGATAAATAGAAAGGTTATCTCCATGCCAGGACGGCCTTCAGAGCAAACATTCCCCAGAAGCCATCACAAAGGAGAGCTGGCAGAACAGGCCCTGCAGTCCTTGGACATTGAACCAAGGGAAAGGGAAAAAAAAAAAAGAAAGAAAGAAAAAAAAGCCACACCAACCCTCTTGAAAGTTCTTTTAAAACCAGCTTCGCAGCCTGCCTTTGGGAGACGGCCAAGTCAGCTGGGTGAAACGGGCACCTCCCTGCCAGCGGTGACCAGCGCCGGCAGTGCTCCCCCGACGTTTAACGCTGCTGCGCACCACGTGAAACCTCCTTGGGGTCCCCCGGTGTGACTGCTCAAAGGTGGGGGGGATGCAGCTTCAGCTCGGCAAAGGGTCCTGGCCAGCCCTGCATGTCCAATGCCGTGCCGGCAGCCGGGATGCTGGCAGAGGAGGTGGAAAGAGCACAAATAGCTCTGAGTAGCTGCTGTTAAACCAGTTGCCGGCCCTCCAGCTCAGCTCGGCTCTGCTGGACAGTCACCAGGGACCTAAAATAGTCAATTCAGGATTTCACATGGGAATGATGTTCCCATCTCTGAAGATCTCCAAGGGGAGCTTTGTTCCCGCGGTCCCCGGGGAGGCACCCACGCCATGGAAAGCGGCGTCACAAACCCAGCCTGAGGCACTTTGAGAGCTTCTCCAAGAGTTCCCAGACACGCTCTGGGCGTGCTGGGCATCCCCACGGCCCAGGCCGCTCTCTTCCCCTCTGCGACGTGACCCAGACACCAGCAGAGCCAGCCTCCACACAGCCGTGTCCGAGCTGTTCCTAGATGACATGAAGCCTTGCTCCAGTAAATAATCCACCGATTTCACGGCCCAGCGCCTGTCTGCCTTCCAGCTCGCCTGTACCTGGGGCAAGCCACTTACCAACACGTCTCACCCAGTCTACGATGACAGAGGGGCACGAGCCATGCCTCGTAACGTGCTGGCAAGCTGACAACGCTCAGCGCAAGCAGAAGACAACGAGAACATCACCCCAGAGAAAAGCCACGTTCGCCCGGTTTTTGGATCATCACTTGCAGCTGCTCAGCTGCTTTTGCAAAGGGGGTTCCTGGGCCATAAGCAGGGTCAGGGGCTCCCTGTGTCAGCCGTGGCTCTCTCTGCCGCCTCGCTCTGGGCACGCATCCAGAGACCGGTTTGCAAGGGGAGGAGGGCTTTCAACCGGCCTGGCAGCCGGGAGGAAGCTTCCCCGGCGGGGAGGTAAAGTTCACCAGGAAAATAGGCAGCTCATGCACTCAGGCAGTGGGAGAACCGGCTCGCACGCCCCATGGGGAAAGAAGGGCTGGAAAGCTGAGTCAGCGCCGAATTCCCCTCTCCCGGGGCACAAGCATCTTGAGAGTGAGATGAGCGGGTTATTTGGTAGAGCCCTGAAGGCAGGGGAAAGCCAGCGAGCGGCGTGGGAGGTGTTGCATCCCCAGGGCACACGCTCGAGGCTTCCTACCGCTCGCAACGCTTCCAAGGACACACAGTCACGGGGAGGACTTCTGCAGGCGTGGCAGAAACCGCTAACACATGGAGCACAGCCACTTTGGGGCAACGCCATCCCGTCTGTCCCACAACCGGAACAGACCAGACAAACCACTCTCACCCCAATAAAGCCTCAGAGCGCACTGCAGCCAGGCATCTCTCGGTTGCCCGGCACAGCGTTTCCCCAGCATCCTTCCCTGGTGCCCCGCTGATGAGATGGGGAGCACAGGACCCCACCCCTGCCATCTCCAGTGGCCATGAGGGACATGGGCGTTGAAGGGGTGTGTGTGGGGAAACTCCCCCCATCACCCTTCTCTTTGGGGACCACGGACCGGGCGCAGGATTTGGCCCAGGGGGAGATGCATCCCCGTGCCCGCTGGGGAGCAGGGCTGCGTTCGCAGTGCATCCCAGGGGACAGGGGGCTTCA
>NW_009209018.1:0-367 GCF_000690835.1 Fulmarus glacialis
CATCTCCAACCCCCTGTCCTCATCCTCGTTCTCCTCCAGCACGCGGCCACCAACCACCACCAGCACCTCCTCCAGCTTCTGTGGTGGGGTTGGGGGGTTCTTCTGGGCACCAGCATCACTCTGCCCCTGACAGAGAGGCCGGGCCAGGACTGTCAGACTGACAGCTGAGCCTCCCCCCACCCCGATTTGGGGCAGGGGGTACCCACCATGGCGCGGGATCGGGCGACGAGGGCCTTGCTGGCATCTGAGTCACGGACGAGGGGCTCGGTGGCAAGCAGGTTCTGCAGGTACTGGTCAGGCAGCGAGACAAGGTGGGCCAGCTCGAGCAGCTCGGGCAGGAAATGGGCTCGGGGGACCGGGGCACTGC
>NW_009209018.1:492-857 GCF_000690835.1 Fulmarus glacialis
CTCCTGCAAGAAAAACCAGACTTTGGAGTGGACCTCAGGGCAGCCGTGGCTCTCGCCGAATTCGCAGATACCTAGGCAGTTGGTGGCGTCCATCTGCTGCCGGAGATAGCGGCTGCAGACCTTCTGGATAGTGGGGAAGTGGAGCTGGCTGGAGGTCCGCATCAGCCCCTCCACGTTGCCCTGGTTGATGGTGACCTTCCCCGTGTAGGCGAAGTCGAGCAGCATCTCCAGCGCGCCGGGGTCCACCTCCTTCAGCTCCACCTGCGCCGCGATGCTCTCGGCGAAGTCGCCGGAGAACATGGCGTGGAAGTAGTGGCTGCAGAGGGCCAGGACGCCGCGGTGGCAGGGGAACTCCCGCCCGCCCA
>NW_009209019.1:0-211 GCF_000690835.1 Fulmarus glacialis
CAGTGCCTCAGTTTACCCCGGAGGGCTGTGCAGCCCCACCACAAGCCCTCCCCCTGGGGGCTTGCTGGGGTCCGGGGCACCCCACGTCTGCCCTCTCCCCTCCGGCCACCGCGGCCACCGTTTCCCCCGTGCCGGGGGCTGGCCCACCCCGGGGGGGAGCGGGTGGCCCCGCTGCGGGGAAAGCCAGCCCGGCCCCGCCTCCCCTCGCCAC
>NW_009209019.1:455-833 GCF_000690835.1 Fulmarus glacialis
CAAAGTCCAAAAAGTTATTTTTTTTTCACATCAGAACTTCAAGCTGATCAAAGAAACAAACACTTTTAATGAAACATATGCAAGATACTTAGAAGGAGAAGATTCACAATGCATCTGCTGCGGGACCAGAAGGCTTATCAAAAGTGTGAAGTAGGGGAAGAAAAATTACTAGTGTATGATGCCAGAGAAGATTACAGAAATATTAAGCAGAAGGAATGTAAACACGTATAGCTGGTGATAGCTGGCGCAGGGCTTGCCGCACACAAAGAGCCTCCGTGCCGTGTCGCTCCGAGGATGCTCTTGCCGTTGCATGCAAGAGCCGGCGCCCGGGGGCTGGGTGCAGGCTCTGGGTGGCCCCCAGGGCAGCTCGGCCAGGCA
>NW_009209020.1:0-13080 GCF_000690835.1 Fulmarus glacialis
GGCGGGACGCATGACCCCGTTCGTGGCAGCACCGACTTTGGATCACCTTAAGCCAACTGTGAAACCACATCCCCAAAGTGTCTCCCAGGATGGTTTCAGGAAATCCCCTCCGCCACGGGAAGCACTCCTAGTAGCACAGACCTGATCCCCAGTTCATCTTTTCCTTCCTACCCCAGCAGGCAATTAAGGTTATCCTGACTATGAGAGGATTACATTTCATTTCCGAGAACATGCAGATAGGAAGCAGGAGGATATTTTAGTTTCCAAGACAAACAGCCATTCCCATGCTGCTGCACCAAACAGAGCTAACACATTGGTCTGGGGCACGATGGTGAGGAGCAATGGGAAGACCTTTGTCCCTCACTCACCCACTGCAGATACCTGTCACGACTGGATGTCTTAGTGCTTCGGTCCCTGCATGAAGCTAGTGACCACCTGAAGGATCTTGACATGGTATTTCATCCTATTCTATATGTTATTGTCTTCAGTTATATCAAATAGTTTACCAAGCAGCACAACTGTTGAATAATAGCACATGACTATTGAATTTAACATGCTGAAAGCAAATCTTGTTGTATCTACCCCAAAAGACTATCTTCAGAGTGTAACAAGGAAGAAACTGGAACCATCAGTCAGCAATACTACCACTCTGCTCTCACAGCTGGAGCTGCATCCATCAGAGACTACAGAAAACAGGGAGAAGAAAGCTAATCAAATACTACCACCTTTCTTCCTCTCTGTTATTGCCTCTCCTAAGATTGACCACATTTGTGGTTAAATGCAGGGAGGCAAGCTTCCTATAAGCAGTGTCGTTACAGTTCCAGATTTCCACTGTGGTTCAGCCGTATCACAGCTCTGGAGAGGCATACAGGCATATGCTCAAACCACCGCCTTCACTCATTAAGGTGAAAAAATTCCATATTGTGACTGTAAAAGGTTCTTACCCGAACCACCTCACTGGCCTGCCTTCTTAAAGATCTTAATACCAAACTTCAAAAAAAAAATTTTAAAAAAATCACTTTGTTGAAATTGGCAGCCTACATAAAAACGCTTAGTGAAGGGACTGATGCGATTTCACCGTGCCAGGGGAGATGCAAGCAGCTAGTTAAACCGGAGAAGCAGAAGCCCAGCTCCTCAAGATTCCCAATGCACACCTCGTTCCACTGCTCCCAAGAAGGACTCCTGCTCAGCCCTCATAAGCCCCAAGGCTGTATATGTATATGTCCTGTCTTTCTGTCTGTGCAACCAAAAGCCTTCATCAGTTCTTTTGCAATTTGAAGCTCACATCACCAAGATCAATAGTCCAATCTCAGCCATAGCCAAGATGCTAGATGCAGCTGGCTGATCCAGTAGCAGTCTAGCAACTTGTTCCCTCACAGGATCTCAGAAAGCAAGCCTGAAGAAGCCACAGTCTCCAAAGCCACAGGTACTTCAAGCATCTGCTGGTAAATGCAGCTCCTCACAAGAAGAGAAGCTCCTAAGTTTGCCTTGAAAAAAGGATCAGCTCATTGCAAAGTGGACAGTGAAGCATGCTGATTTTTGGACCATTTTTCTGAAGAGAAAAATCATATCAGGATACCACAACCATATGATGGTAGTCACAGTAGACCTAAGAAATTCAAAGTTTCAACTCCGCCTCTGAAAGCAATAGGAAGCTAAGTGAAAGCTGAAGTTTCTCCACTCTATGCAGTTACACACAAGAACAAGGAAGCAACTAGTCATGGCCCTGATCAACGTTACTACCCAAAAAATTCCAATCTCACATGCGTGGCGTGCAGATGCACGAACAGGTGGACCTGTAGTGACATGTGCATAAAGATCTCCCCCATGTAAGTGTGCTGCTGCATCAGTCCTGACCTGCATGCCTACCTCAGTTCAGACTAATACACCTACTAAGTTACACTCCACATTTTTCCTCGGAGAAGAGCCGACTGTGTCCCTTCCCACACTCTTAATTCAAGATACTCTTAATTCAAAGTAAGATCACTGCACCTGCTCCATGCTGGAGCTCACGCCCTGCAGCCCAGGCAGTCATGGAAGGGCACTCAGCCATGAGGCAGAACAACAAAGACTACAGAATGCATCGTCTCTGGCATTCACGGAGAGGTGAAATACTTGCAGAAGGTGCCCAACATTACTTGGCTGCAGAAGGAACGATACATTTTTGTATGATTTGTGCAACATTAACCACAGGGTCTGGGGCTGAAGCTAGACAAAGTATCTGACGGCAGCTTTCCAGGAGGAAAGCAACCCCTCCCGGACCATTACAGCTGCTGGCAGGCAGGCTGTCCCTAATCTTCTAGGCATGCCAAGCTTGCACGACCAGTGAAAGAGCCAGGGCCGCCCCGGTGGGCAAGTACGTTCGCTGGGATCTTCATGCCGCCCCTCTTGTGTCATTGCACTATTATGGAAAGTTCAAGAAGTTTAAAACTGCACCAGATCTGTGGGCTTTTTCCATTTCAACAAGGAATTGCCATCGAACAAGTCAATAGACAAGCCAAAGTATCTGATATTTTATGCTAGATATACTACAGCATCTCACAGATGCCTAGAGTTTTCTCCCTGCAAGGTGTTAAGGAGATTCCTCCCTTCTCTGCTGCCAACTGAGCAGAGCTTGGGGGCTGCTCTTCACATGCTGAGGCAACTGAGCTCTTCAAACGGCTGGGAAAGCCACATTTCTCCACTTCAGATGAAGTACTGGCAACAGATATAATGCCTCCCTGGTACAGCTGGTGTTGCTTCCCCCCCTCGGAGGAAGTAGGGAAATGTGTTCAAAATGGCATTGAGGCCATTGAAAGAGCTAAAGGGTAGTCAAGAAAACAAAACCTAGGCAAATCTGAAGGGGAAAACAAAAAGGCTGAAATTCAGATCCTTTCTTACTAAATACAGAATGATTCAATAACTCCTGATACACTTTGAGGCAGAAATACCTGATTTTGGCCTTAAAGAAAGAGTCCGACTTAGTCTCTGCATTGCAGATGAGAACAACCACATTTTTGCTTGCTCTGACTTATTGCTAAATTGATTATTCTCCATGACTGGGAAAGAGGGAGAAAGGAGGGAGATGGTAGTTGCCCTTATGAAATTCTTTAAGAGGGTGAAAAAATTGAATGCATCTTACTTTTCGTAGCAAACCTCTTTCCTAATTCTGAAGCAAATGAATCACACTAAGGATAGTATCCTGAACATACGGCTTTCCCTGAATAAGGGAATTTGCCTGCCTGCAAGCTTGCTTTTCTTTCCTCTCTCTTTTTTTTTTTTATTAAATATGTTTAAAATCATTGACAATGATTTTGAAGAGACAGCCAATTCAGTTACTTCTTCTGGAATTGAGACCCCCCCCAAAAAAACCCAAAAAACCCCAAAAAAACTTTATAAGTATTAACTTATTTCTGTCCACAGAAGGCTGTACCTAAGCTTACCATCTAGCCAACAGCATGCAACCTGTTCACCACTGTTGCCTTCACTTCCCACATATTTAGCAAAAGCATGATGTTACCAAGATGAGAAAAAGGAAGGACTTCAGCACCCCAAGGCCAGCAACAGCGTCTTTAGAGACCAGGTCACAGGCAAACAACTTTGGAGGTCTCCAGATGATCTTGCACCTGTCTTTACCACCTTTCTCATAAACACCTACAAAGCACACTGCTCCAAGTGCAGCAACCCATGGGATGCGTTTTTATTTTGCCATTTCCTTCTCTGTGCACAAGACACCCTGTTTTGCACAGCCTGGACTTTGAATGCTCCCCGGTCTTTCTGTGGAGCAGCTGAAACAGAGGACCACTGAAAGAGATGCTGCTAACCTCTAGATCTGGAAGAGCCTTCCTTCAGGCGCCTTGCAGGCTCTCGGTTGCGAAGCAGTTGTTACGAGAGCCCCGAGGAGGGGGAAATACCCCCTGAAGTTCCTCACTCCCCTGCCCGCAATCCAAGACGACAGCTGGTGGCAACGCGCAGAAGATGATCACAGAGAAGTTTGCCAACAGGAATGAAAGGGTAGCGAGGATGCCAAAAGGCAATGGTCTGCGTTTTTTTTTTTTTAAGTAACAAATAAAAACAAGCAACAAAAATGTTACTAGCAATTGAAATCAGAAAGGGAATTGAAGTCATTTTATAGAAAGGAGTGTGAACCAAAGTCATACCAAAAGCCACCTGAATTTTTCTCTACCATACGCAATTTCCCATGTTCATTTATGTCATCTTCGCGGTGTCAGTTTTCCAGAGAACAATTCTCAGCTCAGCACAACAGAACAGTAATACCAACGGGCATGCAGAACATTAGCATGTTATAAATAAACTGCTAATTTGAGGTGGGAAAAATCATCAAGGCAGCTCTTATGATTAAGAACCAGAGAAAGAAAATGAGCAACTTGCTTATGCTTTCACGACACTGTCTTTTACAAAAAGAGCTTTTTCTAGCCCCCAGTTCCTGAGGGGAAAAAAAAAGAATAAACCCAGTGAAATACCCACTGTCAAGACAAAGCAGCCGGTGAAAATGCTATTATAATTTTTAAAGCCCTCCCTGCCCCCACCTCAAGCAGTAAGCTGTCTTTTCTACCGGCTCAAGAGGTTTGTGCTTAAAAAGTACTACAGCAGAGTTGTGAAGTTTCGGCTTCCTCTCACCCGACTCACAGTTTTACATAACTCCCAAGAGACAGTTTTAGGCTACAGATACCGCACGGCCGGAAAAAAAAGAACAAGGTGCAGAACTATTATACAGCAATTTGGATCTGGGTTACTTGGAGCCGCTCGATAAAAGTCTTACCATGGAAAGTAAAACTTTATTCTGCTGAGCCGACGGCCAGGATTATTCGTGCTTGCGATAGCCCTGATCACCACCTTCCGTCTGCCCCATGCGGGGTTCCCTTCCCACCCCGTCCCCGGTCTGCAAGGACAGATAACGCCCTGCCGTGGCACGGCTGCCACCTCGGGTATTATTTCTGTACCACTCCAGCATTGTCACTCTTTACCAACATGCCACTTACTGAGCAATATTATAAAAATTTCTGTGAATATCTATGTTCGCCACGAGCGGGGATAATGGCCTCATTGCAATAGCCTTGATAAAAGCTCCAACAAGACAGCTTTCAGATATCGCCACACAAAAGCCTTCTGTGAGAGCTGTAACCAACATCAGTTCCCGCTATGCCAAGACATTAGACAAAGTGTGAACTAGCTCACTGTACGGGGACAAAAAACTGACTGTCAATGTGTGGGACCAACGCTGTCTAAAAACACGATGCTGGCAAGGCAAAATAACACCAGCATGTATACATGGTAATTGCCATTTAATTCCAGAGTTAACAGCACAAAAAAACAAGTACTGAAGGCACTATGAGGTTACTAGCATCACTAAAGACATTATAATTCCATATAATTCCATTTCTAGCATCTCTGGTTGGAAAAACGACCTTAAAACCAGCAGATGTTAAAAAAGCCCAAGCAGAGGGCGAAGGAAAGCCCAGTTTCCATTACAGAAGCAGTCAGAGAACGCAGCAAACCCTTCAGACCTGCTCCTTAAAGCACATATTTTCCAGTACACCATAGACAACCTGATACACGGGAACCACCATTCCATGTATAGTACAAGATGAGACCCTTTCTGCACATCATTTTGTATTTTTACGTACTTACCTACTTACACTGTGGTAGCACCCAAAAAGCCAGAAGCCTACTGTCAACATAAATGGACCACACCAACACAAATGCCAGGCCAAGAGGTTACTTTTTTACTTCCAGACCTGAAATTTGCCAGATGACACCTCTCAAATGGGTGTTTAGGTAGGAGGGATGCAAACAAGTCTACATGCCAGTTTGTTTCTGAACAACGTGCAAGGCAAATTTGAAAGCTAAGTTTTATAGAGAGCATAGTACACTCGCTCTACGGAGAAGTGTTTCACTCTAAAATTACATCTGTACTTAAAATGTGTAAAAATCATGAAATCCTACAGTTCAGATACAGTGGCTTGCAGAATAAAATTATATCTGTTACTGCACTCCAATTTTAGTAAGATTTCGTAACTAACGGGTAGAACCAAAATTAAGAGAAAGTCATATTTAGAGAGAACTAGTACAGTGGATCTATAAGCCTGACACAATATATAACAATTTGACTCTTGCACTGCATGGTGACAGCCTGAACCAGAGGCTTTTAATGTCACCTTAATTAACAAGGAAGGAAGTTTGCCAATGAGTTTCTTCCCCCGCCCCACTTTCTAGCGGTAAGCTATGCAATACGCAACAACCTTTGAACCAACAGCTGTACAACAACCAAAAAAACCCAAGCAAAACCAGAATAGCATTGTAAAGAGAAGAAAGTCTTTCAAGAAGTTCATGAATGAAAATTACTTCTAGAATCTATGCATACATTAACCAACACACACATACCAACTGGAGCTGAAGCAGCCAAGGCTAAGCAGACACCTCTTGTAATCCAGTTTCCCAATACAATTTATTTTTACCAAAAATAGTTGTTTACATGTTTTCTACAGGTTTTCACAGATCTTTGCAAAACAACTAGTGGCTTGCAACGTCTTCGTGATAAGACTCTAAAATCCCGTTGTAGAGATACAAAAATGAAAGCCAAAATAACAGCAGCCTCTGCTTTTAACAGTGGCTTGTTCACCTAAAGCTCGAGATACCAAGGACCCAATATCTGCAGTACTGCAACTGAACGTCACAGGAAGCACCCAATATCTTCCTAAAAAGCGGGTCCTAGACCCTTCAAGTAGGGCACCTGAAAATGCCGTCAGCCTTAGGTAGTGCTCGCTTCTGGGCCTAGATGCAGCCGCATACAAGTTAGATGAAATCTTGGAAGTAGATGCAGGTGATCAAATTAAGTCTCCTACTTAAAGGAAGTGATGAAAAGGGGTACTGGTTTTACTTCTGGAGATAAAAGCCGTACTTGCCCACATAACTCAGCGCAGTCACAGAAAAGATGCCAGCTGATTCTGAAAAGGTGATCTTCAATGCTCCACCTTTCCTTCCTAGCTTAGTCCTAGGCTAAAGGCCTTTGGCACAAAAGCCTGCAAGCTGCAGGGCATGCACGTGCAGTGGTGACAGAGCTAGCGTGTTAGTTTTCACACTATAACAGGTCAACAACTGTTCACATTCATAAGTAGGACAGGAGAGACACAACACATGCCATTAACCTTAGGCAAGTTCAGTTTGCAAACAACTACCAGCACATTTGTGATGTATTCATCTATGTATAAAAGGAAGGCTAAAATGCATGCAGTAGAACACTCCCGCCTCATAGCAGACGCCATTTTCAGCATGCTCCGGCTTCATCAACATCTAGTCAAACTCTTGTCTTCCCCCTTTAACAGGGCTTGCAGACAGAAATATTTACCACAGCTCACGTTGAGCCCACAAGGCATTTAGAACTCCACAAATGCCACGAGATCCAGCAAACAGCAGCACCATCCAAGCAGACAGCATAGTACTTCAGGAGACACCCATGCCAGGCATAGCACTTCCAAGTGTGGTTTTGGACCAACTTACTTGAGGAAAACAGAAGTGAAATAGTTCCCTTTTAAAGATGTGATAAATTGGGCAATTTTGCCAAGTCTGTCTTCAAACAGAAGACAGAACTGGAATTGAAACCGATTCCAAATACTTCATCAGCAGCACCTCAAGCACTGCAACAGCCCCATCCTAGAGGCACCGGCAGCCTCCCTCCCACCGCACGCCACAGCCCTGGACACGTGAAGGGGGTTTCTTCTCCCCACAGCGGCAAACACAGTTCTGCTCTTGAAAAATAATGCAGGAAGTGATTAACTCTGCCAGCCAAAACAAAAGCCTGAAGTCCAACTTAGTCATTTGTAAGGAGGAGAGTTGCCACCATGTATACACACTCAGTGCTGCCAGCTGTAAATGAGATTATTTGCAGAGACTGTAAAACCCAGAGATCTAGTTACACCAAGAAGAGCTTTCCATCTGCTGAAGCCTCGCTCTGGGCATGGCTGGATCTACGTTACCACCATCGGTGCAAGAAGTCACGGTCTCCAACCCATCCTTAGCGGGCAGCTCCTCCACAGGCCAGGATGAAAGCCTGAGCCACCCTCCCACCCCTCCACACCAGGACCAACCCTGCCACCAAAGCCACGGCCATCAGCCCAGCACACACCTTCAGAAGTGAAACCTAAAGGTTTGAAAGATGTCATACTTGAAGCTATAAGAAAAGTTCACATCTTCGTTTCTCACCCAACTCCCCTCTTGGTGCTCTGGACAGGAGGGGTGGGCTGAATTCCCCTCCCACAGCCACACCAGACCTACGGGCCCCCCAGGACAGGGGCTCCAAAGAGGAATGGTGCTACTTCGTTTTCCTCTTTGCAACCTACACTTTGTAAGGAGACGTTCCCACAGTAGTCGGGTGCACTCGGCCCCTCTGCTCCACACCTCCTGTTTCCCACCCCGGGCCAGGTTAAGACCTTGTGAAACAAGCTGGCTCCGAAAGGGTCTCTGACTCCTGCTAGGCCTGCAAAGTGGGTCCACCATGTCTTCAAAACGTCTTTTGAAGCCACCAATCCCCAAAAGCTTGGCAAGTAAAAACTGACAACTAATAGACATGTTTGTTTTCAAGAATCATACGATTCTTTTATAAAAGGACACTTCTATTTTAACATTAATGGCTCTCATTTCAGAAGAAATTAAATGGTCTAATCACTCTTCAACTTGAAGACAACTGAGGACAGAAGATCATAAACTGTGTTGAGAAACATATATGAGGAAATCATTTTCCCCTACCGCAATATCTAGGATCACCCAATGACACAAGACAACAAGTTCAAAAAGAAAAAAAAAAAAGGACAGAAACAAAATTATTTTTTCTTCCATACAAGATAACTAAATCATAGATAGAACTTGTTGCTACGTAAGGTCAGAACTACAACTAGAGTCAAACAGGGATTAGACAGAAATCACAGGCCATTGGTAAAACTCATTGTAACCCCTGACCAAGGAAGCGCTCTCTCAAAGCAAGTAGGAAAAGGGCTGTCCTATGCAAGGCCTCTTCTTCTGTTCCTTCCTCAAACATTTGCCAGTCATGGTCAGAAAAGTAGCAGGAAAACCTTTCATCTTGCAAAATACAGTGGTTCCTAAGTTTAAAGATTTTTTTTTTTTTAAATGCTCGCACATACTCACAAGTGAGTACACTGTAAAAATTAACAGAGCAGCACCAATGTACCTAGGATAAAATGAGGGGAAAGAAAATGCCTTTAATTGCTCAATCAGTTGAAGCAGCCTCTACATAAGAATAAACTGGCGCTAAAGTGACCCATATCCAGCCTTTGGCAAGCAGGCTGGTGGCACAAGGAAGATACCTTCGTGGTGAGAACAGGCAAGGCCAACTTCTGAAAAGTGAGGCTCAGCGAGCCGATTTAACACCTCAATGCCACTGCATGGGAAAGCTCCTGTCTCCTTCCATCACCTCATCTCCTTCCTCACTCATCCCATCTTGGGCCACGTACGCCCAATACCTACCATGTGCCAGACCTAATTGCTCATCAGACCCAGCTATTTTACCTTGTTAAAGCAGCAGAAAACCAACCCACCAGCACAGCTGGATGTTCCCTAAGCGCAGAGGAGGGGGAAGAGCAGGGGTAGGGTGAAGGAGGTGCTACAGAGGAGACGGTGAGGGAGAAGCAAGCCTACTCCTTCCAGCAACAGTAAAGCCTTTGAGTGGCTCAGCTGCTCGTGGAAACCTGCCAGAAGCCCTTATCATCGTGGGGAAAGAAACCTACTGTACTTCAGTAGTTCTGGTGCAGATGGAGCCACACCAGCATAGCTGGACTCTGCGTGAGGATAGCAAAGCCACCATCAGCAAGCACAGCAAGCTACAGGCTATTCCTGTACGTTTTTATTAGGATGCCTGCTTTCCACTAGATGCTTGTTGGCACAGTTAGGGCAATCAGGATTTATACCTCTTTGAACTCTCCTCAGACAGCTGTGCCAAAGGACCATGTGGTACCTCCTTGGGCTCAGAAGCAGTCTGTCGCTGGAGGAGATGGATTTAAACCAAAGAAACTCCCTTAAAAGCTATTCAAAAAGCAAAGGCCCCAGACTCATGCTAGCATTCATTCCTATTAACACAAACTATCAGGCAAAGAAACACGAAAATGGCTCTGAATATGAAAACACCTATGTCTTCTACATAGAAAAAACTTTTTATTCCTGTAAAATAAAGAAAAGCTACTAGTTAACTACCCACTTTTATGCAACTTACAGGTTTTTCTCCCATACCTTAAATCCTTGTTCAGTATTTATGTCCTATTTGGCCTGCTCCTTTGCCTAACACCTAGGAGAAAGATTGTGCGTTACCCCATTTTTCCCCCCTTCCAGCTGTGACTGGCTGAGAAGGAGGGAGGAAGAGGTGCTTTCTAAACTACCAGAAAAATGAGAGAGGTGCTAAGTATTCGGTTTGGAAATGTAAATCCTCCCGCCCCCTTCTGAAGTATGCCGAACCAGCCTCTCCACAGCTCATGTCATCTAAAGGCCACAGGAGTTCTCTAAAGATATTCTTGTTAAGAGGATTTAGCCCCTTTTAAAAAGGACTTAACATGTGGGTGGTGTCTCCATTTAAGCATTTTCTCATGGCTAAGAAAATGGCCCTCTTCTTAAAGGCTTATCTTTATAACCCAAAGACAGTAAGAAATTCTCCACTATTTGAATTAGAAACATTTTGATGTTTCTAATTATATAGCAGCCCCATTTTTAAGGGCTGGGATTTGCAAATGGTAGTGACTTTCTCACACCAAGCGAGAAGCCAACACCAGCGAGAATGCTGTTGGTGTACCTTGCCAAACATTAATTTCTCCCACGTTTCCATGAGGAGCCAAGTTGATTCGCAAGCTCGTTGCCACCAAAACGGCATGGTGTCACCACCCCTGTGCCCTCTCCCTGGCCACCGCCTTCCCTTGGTGGTCCCTAGCACTTACCAGACCTTCCATTAGCTGGTTCAACCTTCCTGCCCAGCAGAAAACCTTTATTTATTTATTTTGGTCAGGGTTAATTTTCCATCCTGGGAAGCCTGAGCTTCCAGAAGGGAAGAAGGGAAGTGGCATCAGCCGCCGGCAGGGCGCAGGAGGGCAGGGGGGGATGCGGGACCACCTGCCCCTTGCGGCAGCACCGACCCCATCCCCGGAGGCTCAGGAGCACAAGCTGATGGTTGCTTTGCAAGGCTTAATTCTTCATTACCGCTCGTGTTTAAGCCATGGCAGGGGTTCCGATCTGCCCGGTAACACTTTCTATTAACTCCACAGTGAAAAAGCGCCTCACGCTGAAACGGCGGGCGGCCTGGGTCACAGCCCCCCAGAGCCTGGGCTCACCGGGGTACAAAAGGCCGGTTAGCAACCCTCGGCCACAGGAGCCGCCGCGACAGGCGGCGACAGAGCAAGGAACAGGTTTGGAACAGTATCGAGACACCTGCTTGGGAGATGGAGGAGTGTGCAAACTCTCATCTCTCTGGGGCTGGAGCCACCTGTTGTTATGGACTAGGCCACCTTTCAAGGCTTTTCCAGCGCGGTTACTCTTATACAACCATAGATAAAGTAACTAATGAATTCTCAGGGGGGAAGCAGCTTACTTCGGCAAAAAGAAACTTTTTCATTTGCTGGTATAGTCAAACATCTCCCTGAACAGCCTAAACTACACTGCTGTACTGACTCTCTTCCAGTCATACCATAGTTTATGTTTGGGAAGTGATGGGTGGGTTGCCAGTGCAGTTACATCTGCAAAGATCGAGTATTTTCATAACCCTAACCAGCGCAGGTGTGCTGGCCAGATTTTAGACTTATCCTTACAGTCTTTTGCATAGCAGGGCCTTGTTTTCAGCTGGGGGTCTCAGCCTCCATGCACTACTTGCGACTCAATCAAGCGCTAAATTTATATTGGTGCTGCTTGCCTGAGCTCGCTGCCTCAACTACCCAGCATTTTCTCGCTCCTCTCGCCAGTCTCTGATACCAGTTTCTCAAATCAGCTCAGCTAGGAGCCAACGAGGAAAATTCCCTCGCCTCCCAGTCCCAGAAAAGCCTCTGAGAGTTTTGGGGAACACTAGGTGGGAGTCGGAGAACCGCGAAAGGGCTGGATCATCTCCCCGCCTAAGCGGTCTGCGGAGCGGAAAGACAAGGCAGAGCACTAGGGCGCTTCAGCCTCGCTTCCCGAAAGACGGGTCTGCAGCAAACCAGCGCGGCTCCAAGAGGGCCACTGACGTGAGCACGGCTGTCAGGGCAGAGCAGGATGCGCAGCCCCTTTCCTGGCGCGTGCCATGGATGGCTTATCGCCCTGGGAGGGTGCCAGCCCGAGCCTATAGATACCGCCGGCCTGACCCCTCTCTTCCTCCCCCATCCCACAGCTCTCCCCAAAGTAAACATGGGGGCTGAGGGTATGCAACAAACTCACTTACAACTTGCACAGGGACTTTTTTGCAGGCAGAGCCCAAAATTGCCTTCCTGCTTGAGACCTTTAAGGGGGGAAGAAGCCCTCCTAGACTTTTATGGCCAGGAGTTTCTCCCATTAGAGAGGTGAACGCTATACCAAAAAAAAATGCACTAAATTCATATTTAATGGTCTTGTAGCACCCAGTAAGCAGAAATTCTAGGAGTCCCATATGACACCAACATTCCTCCCACAAAGCTGAAAAAACATGTACAATTATTCTCCCAGAATCATCCCGTTACATATACTCCTCTTTGCATTCGCTTAACACCACCTTTAGGAATCAAACCTTCGCATAGGACAGCCAAATATTTACAAAGCAGCTTGAACCAGCATGCTTGACACCCATCACCGTTAGGATATGCTGAAGACCAGGAGCACTGAAAAATCAAGTATCTTTTACAGCAAAAATACTTATTTAAAAAAAAAAAAGCTTTGGATGGGATCTGACGAGCCTTGAAACTTCCATCACTACCTCAGCGACCAACACCTGCAAAAACCCACACGAAAGGCAGCTCCTGCCATCCCCACGGTCTCCCAGCTATACGAAGACGCAAACGCTGCTCCCAAGCTCTTGCAAAAGTATTTCAGAATTACAGCAGCATCTGATACCTGGACCATCCCCGACTGGATGGCGGGGGAGGGGGG